>NW_025835631.1:0-3551 GCF_002878395.1 Capsicum annuum
AGACCAAATAACATGACTAAGAATTCAAAGAGACCATATCGAGTATGAAAAGCTGTCTTCAAAATGTCACATTCTCTAACTCTAAGCTGATGGTAGCCTGATCTGAGGTCTATCTTGGAGAAATAACTGGCACTCTAAAGTTGGTCAAACAAGTCATCTATTCTTAGAAGTGGATACCTATTCTTGATCGTGACTTTATTGAGATGATGGTAATCAATGCACATCCGAAGAAAACCGTCTTTCTTACACATGAATAAGATTGGTGCGCCCCACGGGGAAGAACTAGGTCTAATGAATCCCTTATCCAAGAGATCCTTCAGCTGTTCTTTTAGTTCCCTGAGTTCTACTGGTGCTATTCTGTATGGTGGAATGGAAATAGGCTGCGTATCTAGAAAGTGATCTATACCAAAGTCTATTTCCCTTTTGGGAGAAATGCCTAGGAGATCTTCGGGAAACATATCTAAATACTCATTAACCACCGAGACTAATTCAAATCTTAGACATTCAGAACTAGATTCCCTGACATGCACGAGATGATAAACACACCCCTTAGATATTATTTTCCTTGCCCGAAGGTCAAAAATAAACTGACCCCTGAAAAATGAAGTACTACCCTTCCACTCTAGGACGTTCGCATTCGGGAACTAAAACTGAACTATCCTATTTATGCAGTTGATTGTTGCATAGCAGAAATAATGCCAATCCATACCAAGAATGACATCAAAATCAGTCATCTCTAACTTGACTAGATCTGCTAAAGTGACTTTCTGAAATATCATAAGTGGGCAGTTCCTATATACTCGCCGAGCTATAATGATTTTACCCACTTGGGTAGAACTGAAAAGGGCTCTGCTAGAATTTGAAGGCTGACTCCAAAAGCGCCTGCTATATAAGGAGTAACAAAAGACAAGGATACACCTAGATCTAGCAAAGCAAAAACATAAACATGAAAGATCTGTAATGTACCAGTAACGACATCAGGAGAATTTTCCTGATCCTATCGGGTCTGAAAAGCATAGAGTCTGTTTGGACGTTGTCTACTAGAAGCACTGGAAGTGGCACCTTGCTGGTTCGGGTGACCGGACTGAGTGGTAGAGCGGTTCTGCTAACCCTGAGGACCCAACTGTGGACAATCTCTAATCCTGTGTCCTGGCTTGCCACATCCAAAGCAAGTATCACTGCCTGCTCTACAAGTGCCCTAATGGTTCTTGCCATAAGTCTGACAACGAGGATAAGTGCGAGCATTGCTAACACTGCCCTGAGACATAGATCCTGGTGCCTTATCTCTATTTCCATTTCTAAAGTTCGACACTGGGGCACTGATAGAGGAAGGATATGGAACTTCTGGTTTAGGATGAAACTGCAAACGGTTTCCTCCTTCTGATTTAGGTTGAGGAAAACAAAAACTGTCTGACCTTGATATCTTGTTCTTCCTCTCCCTAGTCCTAATCTTCTGCTTCTCTATTTGCTGAGCATGGGTCATGAGCCTGGCTAATGTCATATCACTATTTAGAATCACAGACCTGCACTCATTTACCACGCTATCATTCACCCACCCTTCTATCTGCAACCACATGAGGGGCATATCTAGATAACTGAGTAAATCTGAGAGAGTACTCTTTAACCATCATATTTGCCTGCCTGAGATTGATGAACTCTAGAACTTTTTCCTCCCTCAGCTCTTGGGGAAAGAATCTATCTAAGAAAACTATGACAAATTCCTCCCACTCTATAGGACCTGCACCATCTACCCTTGCGAACTTCCACTGCTTGTACCAAGTATGAGCCGCATCTTACAACTGGTATACAACTAACTCATCACTCTCAACAGAAGTAACTCCCATGATGTCTATGACCTTCTGTACATGATCAATGAATTATTGAGGATCTTCGTCATACTTAGACCCAAAGAAAGATGGAGGATTCATTTGGATAAAGTCCCGAATCCTAGCTGTTGCTGAGTTGGCCACTGGATTGGCTGGAACGACTACTGGCTGTTCATTTTGGGCAGCCACAAACTGAGAAAATGCGGTGAATTCGGCTCTAAACTCCGCATGAGAAACTTGTTCTCCCAAAGGATCTTTGGTCTGAGGAGCTGGCTGGTTTCTTCTCTTTGGAGGCATGTTTTGAAATAAGAGAAGAATAGATTAGACTGAGAATTTAACTTAAGATTATGCTCACTAGCACGATATGAATACTGAAAGAAGGGAAACTATTCCTAAAATATCTCATAGCCTTCTGTACATAAATGTGGCACGCAACACACCCATGTACAAGACTCTACTAGATGCGGCTTTCAGACTTCTTAGGACTCTATTGAACCTTAGGCTCTGATGCCAAGTTTGTATCGCCCTGATTTTTCTGAACTGGAACACTACACAGTGCTTATGACCCCGAAGGACCATAAGATAACCCATGACTGATATCTGTACCTATACACTGCATAATATACATTTAAAATATAGAAAACATGAACAATAGGCCATAAGGTTCAACTGAATAAAGTATATGACTGATCATAACATCTATATGGGGTAACAAATACCCAAAACAGTTGAAGTTTGAATCTAAAATCTGAAAGCCTCTAAACACTGTCTGAGTAAGGAGTTGAAGGAACATGTCTCCAACTAACTCCGTAAACTGAGAGATAACTGAAATAATAAATAAAGTCAAATCATATCGTCCTCGAATGAAGGGGACTCACTATAACTCTGTATGATGAAATGAGACTGCTACTGCTGATCTGGAACTCGTGTCTCTGAACCTATGATGTAACATAAATAAAAAGCACCATAGCGCGAATGCGTTAGTACAACTAAAAGTACTGAGTATACGAGTGAGGTAGGCTAAATGAAAAGGGTTACATATATGAGCAATGCTAACTAACTGACTAATATGGACGTGAGAGTGCAAGCCTACATATATAGTAACTGGAATCGTGAATATGTGATAGCTGGATATGTACACTAATACATGTTTTACTAATATCTAACATGAATGATACTGAAATTCAGATAACATGGGCAACTGTGTCTGACAATCCTAAATCTGATGGAACTATCTAAGTTTCGTACTATAACTGAATTGACTATATCTGGCAGTCCTGGTATACTGAAGTTTGAAGAACTATCTGAGTTCTTTTACTGAGATAGAGACTGAAACTGTGGGAGGTAGTTGTTTAATTGACAGGCCCCATGTATGCCATTATAGCTAAGCTGGGGTCTAATCTCTTCCCTGACTGGAAAGGTGTCAATACTGCGCCACTATTTAAGATAGGCTGTGAGAACGGTGGGAACCCTCTACTGGTAGGTACTCAAAATGAGAACGGTGGGAACCCTCTACTGGTAGGTAGGAAACCTCATGTACCCTTAACTAGCAGGTATAATATCTCAACCTACGCTGGCTATATAGTTCTGGAACGCAAGAATTGCCTATAGAAATCACACCCTCTACTGGCAGGTGAGTTACCATCCTTGGGTTCACTCGGTGCTAACTTCTACTCCCAACTGAAGAGACTGAACATGATTAGCTGACTAGGCATGGACTGAGCT
>NW_025835632.1:0-1529 GCF_002878395.1 Capsicum annuum
GCTCACTAGCATGACATGAATAATGAAGAAGGGGACTGTTCCTAAAATATCTTATAGCCTCCCGCACATAAATGTGGCGGGCAACAAACCCATGTACAAGACTTTACTAGATGCAGCTTTCAGACTTCCTAGGACTCTATTGAACCTTAGGCTCCGATACCAATTTTGTAACACCCCGATTTGCTAAACCAGAATGCTACACGGTGCTCATGACCTTGAGGGACCACAAGCTAACCCATGACTAATATTTGTACCTGTATATTGCAAATCATGATATAATAGTGCAGAATACATGGAACTGTAAGGCCATAAGGTTTAACTGACTACAATCATGTGGAAGAAAATACCCAAAACAACTAAATCTGAACATAAATCTGAAAGTAAATCCGAAAGCCTCTAAACTGTTTGAATAAGGAGTTAAAGGAATATGTCTCCAACTAACTCCGTAAAACTGAACTAAAGAATAAATAAATGAATCAAATCATATTTACCCCAAATCAATGAGGACTCACTGTGTCTCTGCGACTGGAACGCTACCGCTACTGCTGGGCTAGAGCTCGTGTCTTAGAACATATGGTGTAATATGAAAAGAAAGCACCATAGTGCAAATGCGTCAGTACAACTGGAGTACTGAGTATACGAGGAAGGTAGGCTGAACATAACGGGTTTCATGCATGAACAACACTGACTGACTAATATAAACGTGGGAGTGCAAACACACATATATAGAAACTGGGACCATGAATACGTGATAGCATGACCTGTAAGCTAATTCATGGTTTATTGATAACTGTCATGACTGATACTGAAACTGATAACATAGATGATTGTATCTGACAGTTTTGTATATACTGAAATCTGAAGAATGCTCTGAGTTCTTTTACTGAGACTGATACTGAAACTGATAACATGGATGACTGTATCTGACAGTCCTGTATATACTGAAATCTGAAGAACGTCCTGAGTTCTTTTACTGAGACTGATACTGAAACTGATAACATGGATGACTGTATTTGACAGTCCTGTATATATTGAAATCTAAAGAACGCCCTGAGTTCTTTTACTGAGACTGTTACTGAAACTGTGGGAAGTAGTATTTAACCGACATGCCCCGTGTATGTTGTTATGGCTAAGCTGGGGTCCAATCTCTGCCCCGACTGGAGAGGTGTCAATACCGCGCCACTGGTAAGGACAGTTGTGAGTGACCCTTATCTGGCGGATACTCAATGAGAATGGTGGGAATCCTAAACTGATGGGCTAAGCCACCTCATCAACCCTAAGCTAACGGGTTAAGATGTCTCAACCTACGCTGGCTACGTAGTTCTGGAACACAAGGATTTCTACTAAGAATCACACCCTGAATTGACGGGTGAGTTCCCATCCTTGGTTTTACTTGGTGATAACCTCTACTCCCATCTGGAGGGACTGGACATGAATAACTGACTGTGCATGACTTGATCTTACTGAATTCCATTGACTGGAGGAATGTTACTGATATCTGACAACTGACTAACATTATGAGGTTTTGC
>NW_025835633.1:0-1015 GCF_002878395.1 Capsicum annuum
TACTAGTGAGAATTTGGTTTTGGCCTCTCCAAATGATGAGAAAGAGAAGTAAAAAATTTACAAGTCTTTGTTTCTTGAATAATAGGAATGAACTAAAGCAAGACTAGCCCTATTACATGGCTTATATAGTCACTTAGAAAGGAGGGACAAAGACCAAATTACCCTTGGCATTTAAGTGGGCGGGTTTGGGGTGTCTTAGTGGGCCTCCTTACATTTTATTAAATATAGGCCCTTAGATGGGCTCACAAGGGCCTCACACATGGCCAAGAATATGAACAAGGCTTGGAGTCGTTGCAACTCACGTGCTTGGATTCATGTGAAAGGTCTCGATCTAGGAATTCCCGTATAATCCTCTCCATCTTGAAGGGAATTGTCCTCAAATTCGGATCATTGCCATCCTCCACCGTTTCCACCCGAGAGAGATCACACACGTTGAAAGTGTTGTGCACTTGATATTCTGGGGGTAGATCAATATTGTAGGCATTATCGTTGATCTTTTCTAATACTTGGAATGGGCCATCACCCCGTGGTATCAACTTAGCATTCCTTTGAGATGGGAATCTATCTTTCCTTAGGTGCACCCAAACCCAATCTCCCAGTTCAAGAATGAGCTTTCTTCTTCCTTTGTTGGCTTGCCTCATAACTTCTTGGTTTTCTTCTCCAACCGCAACCTCACCTTCTCATGTAGCTTTTTTATAGCCTCGGCCCATTTTCTTCCATCTAAGCTTATCACAAGATCACTTGGCAAAGGGGTTAAATCCAAAGAGGTGAGGGGGTTGATGCCGTATACACACTCAAAGGGTGTCATCCCTATGCTTGAGTGTATAACACGATTATAAGAAAACTCAATCAACGATAAGTGCTCCTCCCAAGAAGTCATTTTTCCTTTAACAATGGACCGTAGCATAGACCCTAAGGTCCTATTTACTACTTCCATTTGGCCATCGGTTTGTGGGTGGCATGAAGTCAAAAATAACAACTTAGTACCGAGTCTACCCCACATGGACTTCCAAAA
>NW_025835634.1:0-1356 GCF_002878395.1 Capsicum annuum
CAATTAATTTAAATTAAATATTTTAAATATGTAAATCATATTTAAATTAATTAATTATTCAAGTAAAATTTATTTAAATTAGGTAAGAATTTTAAATTAGATAATTTAATTAATTTAAATAAATTAATTATTTAAGAATTTTAATTATTTAATTTTTTTCTAATTTAAATTTAAAATTTAAATTAATTAAATTAATTTTAATATTTAATTAATTTTAATGTAATACTTTTTTTATTATTTTTTATTTTAAAAATTATTATTCAAATTTTAAAATCATGATTATTCAAAATTTTCTACAATTAATAAATTTTTCTTATTTAATTAAATTAATTTTAATATTTAATTTGTTATGTAGCATTTTAAAAATGACTTGGAATTTAATGTAATACTTTTTCTATTTTCTTAATTTATTTTTTTAAAAATGACGTGGCAGCTGATGTGGCAGCTGACATGGGAGAGAGAGTGTGTTACACTCACCAAAAAAGGATTTAAAATGTTGCTTTTTAGTAGGTTCAGTGGTCCAGATGACAAACATGTAAGTAGAAGTGTCCAACTTACAAAACCGGCATAGTATAGGTGTCCAGGAGGTCATTTTGCTTATAAAATATAATTCAAAAAATTGTGTTTGAGAAAATAATTAGCTGCTATACTATAATGAGTTTTGTGTTGTTTACTCTAATTCAAATATCTCTTCAGTTGGGAACTTCAAATGGACATTACTATGTATCATATGCATGTAATCTCATCAGTTTGGACTTTTTAAAAGAGAGCAAAAAAGAATCATTAATAAATTAGTAGTCAAAGTTTGACAATTTTAACTACTAAATGCAGAGATAAACCATAATTTAATAACAAAACCACATTTTCCACCATATAAACAACTGTTTTCTCTTCACAATTTCTCACCATTGCAATAACATCACAAATTACTATTTGATTGTGGAAAAATGGCCACTTCTCCACATTTAACCCTTCCTCTTTTCATTGCCCTTTTCTTTTTTTCAACTCCATCTCTCTCTAGAAAAATACTTTTGAAAGATACTTCAATTGCACCTTCTCCTAGTGATGACGCTTCAACAACTGTTTCATCACCTGTTAAAGCCCCATCAACTTCTGGAGAAATTACTATTTCACCATCTCCTCGGGATTCATCACATGTTGAAGCCCCTTCAGCTTCTGGAGAAATTCCTATTTCACCATCTCCTCGGGATTCATCAGGTGACATTGTTCCTTCTCCTCCTGCTCCTGCTCCTGAGCGTATATGTGGCGGTCATCCTCATGAGGGACATCACCCACCAGGGATTGGCCACCACAAACCCTACATTAAATGTCATCACGAAGGTCATCATCACGAAC
>NW_025835635.1:0-1790 GCF_002878395.1 Capsicum annuum
CTGGACATGGGGGATGCAATAGAAGAAAATCCCTCAACAAACCACCTGTAATAGCCAGCCAAACCTAAAAAATTCCTGATATCTAATGGAAAAATAGGGCGAGGCCAGTTTCTTACCACTTCGGTCTTCTGAGGATCTACTCTAATGCCATCACCGAAAATAATATAACCAAGGAATGCTACTGACCTTAGCCAAAACTCGCACTTACTAAATTTGGTGAATAACTGGTGATCTCTGAGAGTCTGAAGAATAATTCTGAGATAGTCTAAATGATCATGCTCTATGCGAGAATAGGCCAGGATATCATCTATGAAGACTATGACGAACATATCCAAGTACTTCTTGAATAAATGATTCATCAAGTCCATAAAAGCGGTTGGGGCATTAGTAAGACCAAAGGACAAAACTAGAAATTCAAAGTGACCATATCGAGTATGAAAAGCTGTCTTCGTGATATCATATTCTCTAACTCTAAGCTGATGATAGCCTGATCTGTGGTCTATGAAATAACTGGCATCCTAAATTTGGTCAAACAAGTCATCTATTCTAGGAAGAGGATACTTGTTCTTGACCATAATTTTGTTGAGCTGACGATAATCAATACACATCCTGAGAGAACTATCTTTCTTGGACATGAATAAGGCTGGTGCACCCTACGGGGAAATGCTAGGTCTAATGAATCCCTTATCTAAGAGATCCTTCAATTGATCCTTCAGTTCTTTGAGTTCTTTTGGTGTCATTATGTATGGCAGAATAGAAATAGGTAGAGTATCTAGAATAAAATCAATGCCGAAGTCTATTTCCCTTTTGGGAGAAATGCCTGGAAGATCTTTGAGAAAGACATCTAAATATTCGTTAACCGCTTGGATTGATTCAAAGCTAGGAGATTCAAAACCAGAGTCTTTAACATAAACGAGATGATAAACACATCCCTTAGAAATTATTTTCCTTGCTCGAAGGTAGGAAACAAGATGACCCCTGAAAGATGAAGTACTACTCTTCCACTCTAGGACGAGCTCATTCGAGAACTGAAATTGAACTATCCTATTTCTATAGTCGACTGTGGCATAGTAGGAATAAAGCTAATCTATGCTGAGAATGACATCAAAATCAGTCATGTCTAACTAAACTAAATCTACTGACGTGGCTTTCTAAAATATCATAACTAGGCAGTTCCTGTATACCCGTCGAGTTATGATAGTTTTACCCACTGGGATAGAGACTGAAAAGGGCTCTGCTAAAATTTCGGGACTGATTCCAAAATCGCCTGCTACATAAGGAGTAACAAAAGACAAGGATACACCTAGATCTAGCAAAGCGTAAACATGAACATGGAAAATCTGTAACATACCAGTAATGACATCACGAGAATTTTCCTAATCCTGTCAAGTTTGAAGAGCATAGATTCTGTTTGGGCGTTGCCCACTAACAGCACTGGAAGTGGCACCCTGCTGATTTGGGCGATCGGACTGGGCTGTGGAACAATTCTGCTGACCCTGTAGACCTGACTGCGGACACTCTCTAATCCTGTGGCCTGACTTGCCATAGCCAAAACAAACATCGCTACCAGCTCTACAGGTACCCTTATGGTTCTTACCACAAGTCTGACATAGGGGATTAGTTCGGGCACTGCTAACATTGCCTTGAGACTTAAAGCCTTGTGCTCGATCTCTATTGCCATCTCTAAATTTTAATACTGGGGCACTGGCGGAGGAAGGAGCTGGAACTGCTGGCTTAGGATGGAACTGCGAATGGTTTTCTCCTTCTGATTTAGGTTGAGCAAAACTGAA
>NW_025835636.1:0-1428 GCF_002878395.1 Capsicum annuum
AATCAGAATTATCATCTATTAACTTACATCGAGGATTTAAAGTTGATAATAACCGATAGTATATGCGGTAAGATAATCCTATAAGTTCAGATCCAGGGGCGTAATCATATCCATGAGTTTTCACATTTAAGGTTAAAGCATGAAGAATATTTACATCAGTCAAAGATAATTGTAAATTTGGCTGAGTATTAAAATATACAGGACCATAAGCAAGAGTAGATTCAATAGATCCCATTAAGGATTTTCTGAAATTCAAATTTCTAGCATCACGCAAAACAGCTAAAAATGTTTCAGGGAGACCCTTTAGGGTTAAAGGTCGAAAGACAATTTGTACTAGGTCAATATGCATATAATTATAATTACATTTAAAAATATCAATATCATGCTTATTTAGGAGTTGAATAGTCTGTTCATCAGCATTTAAAGCAAGGGATTGATCAGTTGTTTTAATAATTTGTTTGTGTTTTATTTTATCAAAAAATCCGTATTCATAAATGGTTTTTAATTCAACTTTTGGAATAGTCCATTTATTCAGTAAATCCATATCTTGAGGTAAATCTACCTCTTCAAGTTTTGTACTTTTAGTACTAACTTCTCCATATCCATAATTATAAAAGTCTTATATCTATGCTAAAATTCTTCGCCCCACTTAACATATTTACTATGAAAATTCACAGGCTCTGATACCATTGACAGGATCTCTTAGGCTGGGGTATGCCACTCAGCCTACCAAACCATATAATAATATCGGATTAAGCCTAAGTCGGAAGACCGAACCAAAGCACCAACCGAAATAGAAAAGAATCTAATATAATATAATATATTTACTTTATTAAAAAATAATCTAATATACTATTATTTTTTAAAATTATACTGATTACATGTGGTCAATAACTGATATAATAATAATAAAACTAATCAATCTAACGTGAAAAAACTTATACTAAAAATATATCAAATATAATATACAAATTATGTATAACATAATCTTTATGTTTTACTTATATTTCAATAAATAAAATTAATATTTTCCTTTATACATATGTTAAATGAGGTTAAACATGCATAATCTTTATATAAAGAATATGTGTGTGTGTGTGTGTGTGTATATATATATATATATCATACCGTTGAGATACACCATTGAAATCTGCCGTATACGTAATTGAAAGATGAAAACTGATCTTTATAGTACGTATTTGAAAGGCAATGTTTTATAGTACGTATTTACAGGCATATAATGTAATATATAACTGATAATTCATCAGAATATAATGCACGTGTTTTATTATAAGGTAATATATACTTGTGAATGTGATATATATAGTACGAATTGAGAAGTTTATATATATAAATATATATATATATATATATATCTGTATATATATATATATATATTATAATTTTGAATATTTATATATGATGTAG
>NW_025835637.1:0-1051 GCF_002878395.1 Capsicum annuum
TCGTCGTTGAAGTATCGCAAAAGTTGGTAGGAAGAAATAAGCAAAACGCTGAACAAAATTGAAATCTTTTTGTTCAAAAGAATTGTTTATTGACATTTTTATGATAATTGAGATAAAACTAATAAAGGACGTTTTCTAGATAATTTAGGGGCCGTTTGGTTTGCAAATAATCTCAGAATAAAATAATAATCTCTAGATAAAAAATTTTATGCATCGTTTGGTTATAAATATCTGGGATAACTTATTTCGGGACTAATAATTAGTCCCGAGATAAGTTATCCTCCCAATTGGTGAGATAAGAATCCCAATATTATTCTTACATGGGATAAAATCATAAAATGACAATGTTACCCTTAAATTCTTTGATTTTTCACTTCCATACACATAATTTGAGTGCTAAAATTTGAGTGCAACAACAACAACAAACCCAGTGTATTCCCACCTAGTGGGGTCTGGGGGGGTAAGATGTACGCAGTCCATACCTCTACCTCTAAAGAAGTAGAAAGACTGTTTCCGATAGACCCCCGGCTCAAGTCACGAGATACCACACAAACTCATAGTAAAACACAGAACTAGATTACATAACATAAATACGGCACCCATAAGTATTAGAAAGCAAAGGAAAGCACACAGATTCGTAATAAAACATGGAACACGAAATCATAACAGGAATAAAACCCCCACCAAGTAATTCCCTACACTAGCGACCCAAACCTGCCCTAATTCGCGTCCTCCAGACCTTCCTATCTAGGGTCATGTCCTCGGTGAGCTGTATTTAAAATTTAAAATTGAGTGCATAATTTAAAATTTTTACTAAAGATATTTCTGTGAAGCAACTATAATTTGAGTGTATAATTTATTATATTTCTCAGGCTAATTTATTATAATTTATTATTCGTACTATAATTTGAATGCATAATTTAGTCTATTTTCGCAATTAAATATTTTAGGAAGTATAAAGGTATTTACCGTTCAAAATGATTGTAAAATATATAAATTATGTTTATTTATATATTTTAATTTCTCTAAAAAATAATAAAAAAATTTAAGA
>NW_025835638.1:0-2234 GCF_002878395.1 Capsicum annuum
AAGTTGGAATGCTTAATATCTCTTTTTTGAATAATATTGCCTTCTCCATAGATTGAACTAATTTGTAGCATGGATATGATATGATGCAAGGTTTGAAATATGGTTTTAAGTGTTAGAATCATGGTTAGTATGATTAACCTTTGTTAGGCTAGTCTAGTGATCTTGAAATCGTAATTTGAGTAGAGTTGACTTAACTGCCCATGTTTCTAGACGAAGTTCTTATGTTAGGATTGGTTATGGATTACTTTACATCTATAATTTGAACTATATACCTTAGCCTAGTTTGGGAGTATAAATTTCCTAAATATAAAAATTGAGGATTAGAAGTGGGTTCTTCCAGCTCACCTTAGGTCAAGACTTGTGTTAGCCCTTGTGGACTTACTTGTGGATGTCAGACCTAGTTGTGACTATTGAGCCTTTAGAATAAGTTTACTTCGTGGCTTGGCAAATTATGATAAATTTTTCCAAATTATAATTAATGGCGTATGGCCATGACATTGGGCCTTTAGAGATTTTATTTCTTCTTAGATATGATAATTGACCTATAGAGATGATATTCTTCATAGTTATGAGTTATGCTTTATTGATGCATTATTACTTCTAGATGTGAGATGCTTATTGATGTATTATGCCACCTATATGTGAGATGATTATAGATATGCTTTATAGCTTATAGAGATGATGTGCCTCATAAATATGCTACGACTTATAAATATGAAATAAAGTATGAATATGATTTTGATATAGGTTTCAGATATGTATATGGACCAAAGGTCATGATTATGATATTAATTGCTACGGACACATTATTGGGCCTAAGGTCGTGCTATGATATGAGTTGACCATCCGGGAAGTATTTATCCATGTAATTGTAGTTTATTGATATATTAATCCTCATGGTTCCATTATATGAATATTGGTGATAACATGCATAGATTTAGTACTTTCATGATCATTGCATCGATGATTGATATGAGTCCAAATAGATTATAATATTGTTATTATTGTCACTAACTGAGGGTTAAAGCCCACTTTCTACCTTAATAATGGATTTTTTTCATAATAATAAATGCTAGTTTTAATAAATAATTTATAAGTAAAAGAGGTTAATAATGATGTTGTAAAGACATGATCGAGATAAGTTTCGATCTATGATTTGATATTACTAATTAATTCGGTCGTAAAGAATTTCGATCCTTTCTACACTTTTATAATGATTTAGTCCCGAATTTTACTTCGGGGAACAAACTCAGAGATTTACACACACTCTTTTAGCCATGACTTGAGCCTGTGCACCTATTATATCTAGATATACTTTTCTTCGGTATGGGATGGAGGAAGATGCTAGATTGATAATATAGATTCTGGTAAAAACTAATAAAAGTTATAATATTCATGTTATGTATGTACACTTATTGATAATGTGATACTGATGATGAGCGGTGAATTATGGGAGTATACTCTACCTTTCTCTTCTATTTATGTTTGTTTACTTTAGCCCTCATGGGGCTTGTTCTTTACTTTTTCCCTCATGAGGCTTACACTTTAATTTAGCCCTCGTGGGGCTCTCACTCTATTACTGACATTAATTTAGATATTATGATAATATGATGATACCCGAAAAGGCTAGAGAATATTATAATGATATGATGATACCCGATAAGGTCAGAGGATATTATGATGATGTGATGATGCCCGATAAGGTCGAAGTATATTTTGATGATACGATGATACCCGAAAAGGTCGGAGGATGTTATGATGATGATATTGATACCCGACAAGGTTAGAGGATGATTATATTAATGTGTCTATGTGTATATCTACCGGTTCGAGTTCAGCTAGCCCTATGTATGGCATTTATCTATCTATATATATATATATATATACATACATACACATAGCATAAGATCAGAGGATGGTTATGATAGTTATGATGTTTGTATTATAATGTTGTTGATTCTATTGTATATATACTTGCATACGCATCACCTATCCCCAGTATGCACCTATATCTATCAGCTCATATGGAAGGGTTGCATAGAGATATGGGATGATGATTATGTCTTGTATTGTTGTATGCTAATTGAACCTTCTGAGACTGGAGAGGTGAGGGCACGTGATAGGATTGATTTAAAATAAGAAATAGATGATAAAGATTGAAGGAATTAATTAAAATATGTGTTATGAAGCTTATCCAAGCTTAAAAATGGAGAAAGTTCCTAACAAGTATTTAT
>NW_025835639.1:0-1203 GCF_002878395.1 Capsicum annuum
AAATAATAAATCAGGATCGGCCCATGCTAGGATTATGCCCCTGAGCTACCACCTACATATAAAGTATCGAGATCGGCCCATGCTAGGCTTATGCCCCTGAGCTGCCACCCGTTTTACAGATTTCTGTTACTTAATTTAATTAGCCTTTTGAGACTTTCACTTTGGTGTTCATAACCTTATGTTACCTTGAAACAATGATCTATCAATAAGAGACATGTAAATAGGCAATAAATGCAATAAAAATGAAGTAAAGATTTATTGGCATACTAATGAAGTGTTTAGGAGCTAAAAATAACACATGGGTCTTATTTGAGTAACCGGAGAAATTCTGAAATTTACTAGTGAAAATAGGCATGTAGGATAGGTAGCAAGCATGTATCGAGGTGGTTTAACACATTAGAGAGTGGGAATAAGTTCATTAGTAACATGGGATATCATAGGTGCTATTATGTAGCACGTGTTTTTGGATGGCCATGGAAGCTTACTCGATGGAACAAGTATCCGTTTTCACGGTAAGAGTGCAAAATAGAGTATGCCTTAAATATCTAGTTGTAAAACTCCAATACCAGCCCAACTCGACTTCCCAAAATTTTAGATTAATTATCTAAAATGAAATATATGGCAAACTAATATTAGCAACCAAACGTCACATTTTGGCTATTTAACTTCACCAAACTAATGGCCGGAAAGTAAGCCCTTAATTTATCAACAAAGGGTGTCACTTTAACCCTCTTATACTCCAATTATATCCACATACCATACATATTCATATAATATCCCCCAACAAAACCTAGGCTTATGCCCCTGAGCTACCACCCGTTTTACAGATTTTCGTTACTTAGTTTAATTAGCCTTTTGAGATTGTTACTTTGGTGGTCATAAACTTATGGTACCTTGAAACAATGATCTATCAATAAGAGACATGTAAATAGGCAATCAATGCAATAACAATGAAGTAAGGAGTTGGCACACTAATGAAGTGTTTAGGAGCTAAAAATAACACATGGGTCTTATTTGAGTAACCAGAGAAATTCTGAAATTTACTAGTGAAAATAGGCATATAGGATAGGTATCAAGCATGTATCGAGGTGGTTTAACACATTAGAGAGTGGTAATAATTTTATTAGTAACATGCGATATCATAGGTGCTATTATATAGCACGTGTTTTTGGATGACCTTGGAAGCTTACTCGATGTAACAAG
>NW_025835640.1:0-1303 GCF_002878395.1 Capsicum annuum
CCCAAACAAGAAAGTGCGTCTCTTTACAAATGTTGCTAGAATTACCAAAACAAGGAAGTGTATCTCCTTACAAATGCCGCTTGAATTACCATGGGTTTGAATACCAAATATGTGCAGCAACATTGCCTCTTGCATTTGTAGAAGTGAGAATATTACGGCCCTTAATGTTTAGTCTTAGAAATCCTTGATTCGAAGGTAGCATGTGTTCCTATTTCATACAAAGAAAACTTGTTAGTTTATAAACATGGTGGTTGGTTTGTGGCTTAGTTCACGGCAATCGCTTTTTCCCCCATCACATTTAACCTTGCTTTCAACCATTAACATAGGTCATTGACTTGCTGCATCATTGACCCAAACTCAGATTATTAAGAGTGACTCTGAAACAAACACAGTAGCTCTGCTTTGCCATGCTCCTCAAATAAACCCTTTGAACCTTGGTATTTTCATGAATTCCCAGACTTGTTAGTTGACAAAATTTGTATGCCTTATTTCGGCTAACAATCATGCCTCTTTTATGTGCTGACTTTTGTCTTGCTTTGTGCAATTGGAGAAGCTGGTAGCAGTTTTGAAATATTTCCTCACTTGTTTTGACAAGGACTTGACTCAAAGACAAGAAAAAAAAATGACAGTGATTTTTATTTGGACAACTGACCCAAGAAAAATAAAAATAAAAATATAAAGAAGAAAGAAAAGACAATGAATGTCCCATTTGAAACAAAGAAATAAAAATTTTATCTAAAAATGACTGTCAACTCTAATGATTATGCCATGCATTTAGGATTAATCTGCCTGATCTTTCCATCCACACCTTCCACCAGTTGTTGTTGGGTTAATGGCCTTGAAACTGAGTTGCTTCCTTGGGTCAATTACATTCGGAGACCTCATTCGGCTAGTGGCACCTTGAAGGATTTTCGCCAACAAACCTCTCTTATTTTTCTCTCAGCTCACCATCGTCTTATGGTGCCCGTAAGGGTTTTCACCGAGAAGACTCTCTCATTTTTATTTCTCTCAACTTACCATCGCCTTACGGTGCCCGTGAGGGTTTTCACCAATAAGGCTCTCTCATTTTTATTTCTCTCTTGATTTCTTGTGCTGAGGAAGATAGGTATTTCCCAAATACATCATCATATCCCTTGCATGCTTTGCCTTAACATCCCCAAAGATTGATCAGAAGGTCTTTCTTTGGTTGTAACTTGGCTTTTGGATAGGATTAAAAAGAAAGGATGGCATGAGGCCCAAACGACACTTGAATTGGGTTAGGACTTACAACTTTTGGAATCGACTCAAACAATGAGGATTAACT
>NW_025835641.1:0-1924 GCF_002878395.1 Capsicum annuum
TTGCTAATAAAGCTCATCGTGGATCAAATCAGTAAGTATGAGAATTGCTCGGGCCAGATGGTCAATAGAGATAAAGGTTTCTTTTTCCTTGCTCTTAAAATTGGTGCTCAAAGGATTAAATGAATTAGAAGATGCACTGGTTATATGGATAAAAAAATTCCTTTTACTTACCTTGGCTGCCCCTTGTATGTTGGCAGAAAAAAACTTGAATATTTTGATTATTTAGTTAGTAAGATAGTGAAAAGGCTTAACAGTTGTCACGGTAAGTTACTTTCTTATGTTGGTAAAGTTGTTTTGATTAAAAGTGTGCTTCAATCTCTCCCTATTTACACTCTGTCTGCGTTGACCCCTCCCAAAGGACTATTAAGTTGATTGACCATCACTTTGTTAACTTTTTTGGGGTAGTAGACAGAACCATAAAAATTATCACTGGAGCTCTTGGTCTAACCTCTGTGTACCTTGAGATGAAGGTGGTATAGGAATTAGAAGCATGAAGGATTTCAGCAACACTTTGGCTTTGAAAAGATGGTGAAGGTTTAGAACCTCTAACTCACTTTGGGCTAATTTTGTAAAACAATAAATATTTTGTTAGATCTCATGTGGTTGGAAAGAAATGGGCTTCAGGTGACTCTCATGCCTGAAAACATATGTTACAGGTTAGAGAACAAGCTGAAAAACATATGTTATGGAAGGTTAATTCAGGTACCAGCTCTTTTTGGTGGGATAATTAGACTAACAAATGTCATCTATCTCATCATGCTCCCGAATCATCTAAGAGTTCTAAACTTTTAGTCAAGAATTTTATCAAACAGGGCAATTAGGACATGGAAAAGCTGAAAAGGATCCTACCCAACCATATTAGTAATATCATTAGTGAAATAGAGATCAATAATCCTGAGAAGGACGATCAAATCTTTTGGGATCTCACAGAGACTGGAAAATACTCTAACAAGACTGCTTAGAACCTGGTGAGAACTAAGAGAGCTACTAATCCTCTAATCAACAAGGTATGACACTCTTCTATCCCCTTTAAAATGTCTTTTTTGGTTGAATTTTTGAGCTTTTATGAATCAATTTAAACAAAGTCTTGTACAAGAATGGACCAACCTATTCCATAATAGACCAAACATATAAATCCTACCCGGTCCACTTTAAACTTAAAAGAAAAGAAAATAAAGTGGAAAATATATAAATGTAGTAGGGTTGCTAAATTGAGCTCCTATTTTCCTTTAGTTCATTCCGCCGCTTCTACTACTGTAGCCATTTATCCGTTTGTTCACCATCAATTTACTTTGCTTTAGATCTGGGTAATTGATGAAGTTACATGTATAGGTGTCAAAAGGGCCGGGCTGGGCCAACCCGAAATCGGACCTTCCATTTTAACCGGGTTGATGGCTGATTAAGGGCCGGTTTTGACGCTAGCCGGGCCGGGCCGGGCCAAACAGTAGAAAAATTAAAACCCACCCTAACCCGGTCCACTTAACCCAACCCGTTCAAACCCACCAAAACCCAGTCAAAACCGGTTAAAAACCGATCAAACCCGTTTAAAAAATAAATAAAAAATTCAATATACACTATATACACTCCAATATACAATATATATATTTTTAAAAATATATAAAGAATTACACATATACGTACCATTCAATATATAATTATATCTAACTATACGTACTACTTTAAATAAAACATATGCTATAATAGTATAATATATATATATACACTACAATATATATATATATATATATACATACTAATTTATAAAACATATACACATGTATACGTTAAATATATACTACTTTAGAAGATATATACACATATATATGCACCATTCAATATATATGTACTACTTTAAATAAAATATATACTACAATATGCATATATATATATATATACAACAATATGTATATATATATAGTTACAT
>NW_025835642.1:0-1314 GCF_002878395.1 Capsicum annuum
AACCCAACGACCTTTTTGTGCAACAACACTGTGGTAAGGATGCAACAAGTCTGGGCTTATGGGGTACTAACTAAATGTTTGGAGCCTGTGTATATAAAAGATGATGTAGAAACACAAACACCATGACAATTTTTATTTTATGACAATTTTTTATATTTGATTAAAAATAACTTTTTTATAATGCGACAGATTATCTATCAGTTTTAATAGATAGTTTATCTGTTGCAACATATGTCTAAATCTGTTTGATAATTTCAACAAATATGTCTTCTGTTGCAACAGATACATTATCTGTTACAATATTCGAATCTAGCATTTCATTTCAATTAATAAGTTCAAATTCAAGGGTAACATAGACAAAATAAAATAAATCAAAGCCTTCAAAAATTACATGAAATAAATCAACAAATAAATAAAATGTAAAAAAAATGTTATGGGTAAAAATGATCTACTCAACAAATAAATCAACAATTTTAGTTTTGACACCAACAATTCTTAAGGAGAGGTTATTACTTTGACAGTAAATATCTACTCAATATAGATAAATTGTTCTTCTTCCGGTGCTATGAAAATCGGCTTTGGTCGTCGTGGATCTTTAATGTCGCTTGCATACAGTTTATGAGCTTTCGCTTCTCCATATTTCCATATCAGAGTAGAATATTTTTATGGAGTAATCCGACATCAAATCCATCATTTGGTACTTGTAATCTATGGCTCAAATACTCGACGTAAGCGGCAACAAAAAGACTGCAATCCCTGCATTGGTAAAAATCAGATATTCTATATCTTGCAATTAATGTAAGAATTGTAAAATTTATGAAATGAAACTAAGAGTGTTAAGTGGGCTGGGCTAGGTCAACCCGAAATCGGCCCGTGAAATTTTGCTGGGTTGTGGACCGGTTCGTTTCGGCCCTGGTTAAGTGGGTCGGGTCGTGTTCGGGTCCAACAGTAAATTTTTTAAAAACAATCATGAACAGGCCCACTTTGCCCAACCCGGTCTAAACCACTTAAACCCGGTCAAACCTGGTTAAAAATTCGGTCAAAACCAGCCAAAAGGAAAAATGAAAAGGTTTTTTTCAATATACACTATATATACCCACCTATATATATTTTAAATATGTTAAACAATATATATACACTATATATATAGTATATATTACATTAGAATTTAATAAATATATACACATATACACAATTACTCAATTACACATATATACGTAACATTCAATATTTAGGACTATACGTACTACTTTAAATAAAACATATTCTACAATATATATACTACAATATATATATATATATATATATATATAT
>NW_025835643.1:0-1073 GCF_002878395.1 Capsicum annuum
TATCAAAATAATATATCAGTAGCAGTAGAAGTATGTTATTACAATGTACTATAATACACAGGCAGTCTATATCATATACTAACAAGTATCACCAAGGATTGATTTAGCTACAATAAAAGTCATCAATTCTTTATAATATCTGCATGATATATTTAATATAATTATAAAGTATTATGACGAAATGGTTCATTCCTTCAATAAAAATATTTTTTAGTCCTTCTGTGATACCCATGAGTGGTATATATATATATATATATATATATATATATATATCATAAAGGATCGATTTCATTCCGACAAGAAAAATACTCATCCGTCCTTCATATGTAAACCCACAACGGATGTTTAGGAGAAGACAAAAAATCGATTGATTTGAAAGGAAAATTTGGAAGAAAAATTTTCTTGGAGATATGATCAAGAAGCTTGCATAAGTTAATACCGTAAAATTAGTCATTTAGCTAAGAGAGAGATTATGAAAAATTAATTACATGAGAAAGAGAGTATTATTTGCTATATACATTGCATATCATATTGGAAAAATTACAAAAAACACAACTTTACTTTCTTTTATTATACAGTATTCCAAATCCCCAAACTAATTACAAATATTTCATACCTACAATTTCTCTTTCTATAATCAATATACATAACTTTACCTTCCCCTCCTGATGCTTTTATTTCCTTATAAGTTGCTTACAATCAAGGAAACTCAATTTATTAAATTTGAATTTACTATTCTTCTCAACATCCATATTTCTAATTAATAAAAATCCTACAAAAACAATCTTAAACCCTATCTAAACCCCTCCCCCTGGATCAACCATCATAAACTGAGAATACACATGCGCATCTCAGCTTGGCTATTATCCCTAAAAGTTAATAGAAAAAATTATTATAAACTTTACCCAGTAAACAATGTTTCATTCAATATCATATTCCTCAGTAGAAAAAGGCTTTTTTCGGGCTATCAGTTCCAAGAGGACAATGCCAAATCTATAAACATCACTTTTTCCTGTCAATTATTGCTGATTTGTATAGTACCTGTTGGAAATGGAGAAATATGATGATGAAGA
>NW_025835645.1:0-86661 GCF_002878395.1 Capsicum annuum
AATTAATAAATAGAATACAAGCAAGAAAAGTATTTAGTAAATTTGACACTAGATTGTAATACCCGTTCTTATTCCTAGTTAGAAATCATCTCAAGGATGCTAGTACTTGCTTTGAAATACAAATCTATTTTTTTGTACCCGTGGTATTTTTGAGATTTCTACTTTCTATCACATGGGAAATTGAGTTAGCTTTCTAACAATACCAATTTTTTCCAAATCTGACACCAAACGAGAAAGTTATCGATGTTTTACTCAGAATTGACCGAAACGTCCAGGTGCGACGTCCAAGTTGATGAACCGCCAAACAAGTGATGGACCGCCAAATAAGTGACGGACCGCCACTTTAACCATCATAGCCAAGGCAGTAGGGAACCGTTCTGGATAAGGATTGACGGACGAGTTGATGGACCATCAGATTTTTGACGTACCGTCATCCAGGCCATCAACTTTTATCCCGTGAACCCCATTTCTGGTCCATATATGATGGTTGAAATGACAGATCATCAAGTTCCTGATGGATTGTCAGTTGGGTCATCACACGCCACGTTCAGTATACTTTCAGGCCAATTTAACAAAGGTATTTTAGTCACTTACCACTCGCCTATATATACCCAAATGAGTCCGAATTCAGCTATTTTGCTCATTATTATTTCACAAAAAAAAACTAGGGTTCTCTCTAAATTTAATCACCAAGAACAAGACCAAATATTCTTCCAAAATCACAGGATTTCAAATCCTTCAAGTTCAAAAACATCAAGAACCTTGAGTCAGGTATGCGTAGTATTCATATATGGATCCATTTCATTCATAGAGCTCAAGAACTATGTTTTAAATATTATTTTGTGATTTTCTTGTTGTGATATGAGCATGTACATATTGATGATTATTGTTTAAGTTTCAATATGATATCTAAAGGTGATTTCATGAAGTATATGTGTTTGTTAGTTGAAACCCATGATCCTTATGTGGCTTAATATGGTGAAATTCATGAACACACTTAAGATAAAAGAATGCATTCCAAGTGTTTGATAATATTCCTAGATGATAGAATTCATGTCCCATGATTTAATAGTGCTTAAATTACAAGTCCATGCTCTATGCTTTATGATTTCCCATAAATTCCATGTGAGTGATATGCGTTGTTGTGATATGGATTGACCATGATATTGAAGCTATGCAAGTATATACATGTTGTATGAATTTTCCTTCCATGTATAGGATATTGAGAACCATGCTTAGTGTGAAATCCCCTACTCATGATATGGTAAATTGTGGACTCTACTCTTACGATCAAGTCAGTTATGTGTGTCAGTTTCCTTCTGTTGAGTCCTGCGGATACTTTTACCCGTAAGATATAGCTGCGTTCCTAGATCCATGTCATGTTATCATGATAATCTAAGTCAATCCATGATCTATAGAACTCAGTCGGGCATGTGACTCAGGACACCTCGAAAATCTCATGATCTCAGTTAATTCTCAAATAGTATCACTAATCCATCAGTCAACGAAAGTCAGTTACTCAGTCCATGTACCATCAGTTAAATCATGTTTAGTCTCTTCAGATGAGAGTATAATTTAACACCGAGTGAACCCAAGGATGGGAGCTCACCTGCCAGTTTAGGGTGTGATTCTTAGTAATCATCCTTGTGTTCTAGAACTACGTAGCCAGCGTAGGTTGAGACATCTTAACCTGTTAGATTAGGGTTGATGATATGGCTTAATTCATCGGTTTAGGGTTCCCACCATTCTTATTTTAAGTACCTTCCAGCTAAGGGTTACTCACAACTGTCCTTACCAGTGGCAAGGTATTGACAACCTTCCAGTCGAGGAAGAGATTGAACCCCAACTTAGCTATATGCGTTATTGAAGCATATCGGTCAAACAAATATCTTCCATAGTTTTAGTCCCAGTCTCAGTGAAATAAATCAGATAGTTCTTCATATTTCAGTATATCAAGACTGTCAGATACAACCAATTCAGTTACAGAACGGAACACAGTTAGTTCCACTAGATTCAGGAGTGTCAGACACACTCATCTATGTTATCATAATTTTAGTATTTGTCATGCTAGATATTAGTGGATCATGTATTAGTGTCCAGATCTATATATCATGTAATCACGATCTCAGTTTCTATGTATGCGTGCTTGCACTCTTACATTTATATCAGTCAGTCAGTTAGCATCGTTCATGCATGTAAACCCCTTTGCATTTAGCCTACCTCACTCATATACTCAGTACTCCTAGTTGTACTGAAGCATTTTCTCTATGGTGCTTTCTTTCACATTACACCATAGGTTCACAGATGCGAGCTCCAGATCAGCAGTAGCAGTAGCATTCCAGTCGCGGAGTTGTAGTGAGTCCTCATCCATTCGAGGATGATATTATTTATTTCATTTATTAATTTAGTTCAGTTTTGCTAGACGGAGTTAGTTGGAGACATGTTCCTTCAACTCCTTATTCAGACAATATTTAGAGGCTTTCAGATTTAGCTCAGATTTGATTCAGATTTCAGTTGTTTTGGGTATTTGTTACCCCATATGGATGTTATGATTTGTCAGATATTCTATGCAGTTGAACCTTATGGCCTATTGTTCATGTTTTCTGCATTATTACATCATGTATTGCAGTATACAGGTACAGATATCAGTCATGGGTCAGCTTGTGATCCCTCGGGATCATGGGCACCGTGTAACTATCCGGTTCAGAAAATCGAGATGTTACATAGATACTTTATTTCAGTTCTAAGTGCTTTAAGTTATTATTTTACTGAGAAAAACAGCCTAATATATTTAAATTTTATATTGTTCTCAGGGGAAAGACACAAGGAGTATTTCAGACATGGACAAAGGTAATGGATTCTGTAAAAGACTATACAACCCCTCTCTATAAGTGACTTAACAGAGGCTTTAGATTATGCTCGTATAAATTTAGGGCTAAATTATTTTATTACCCCAGCTTTAAAACCAGAAACGCAAAAAATTCCATAATTTAATATTGAAAAAGACACAGACAAAATTATATTTTGTAATCATTGTTCCTCTATGACTGAAGCTTTTAAAATACTAAATCACGCCAATGGGGTTTTAAGACAAGGTAATAAAACCTTGTAATGAAAAGGGACAAATGTTAGAACACATAAGTATTTTACAAGACCGTATAAAAATTCTTCATTTTAAACTTTCATAACAGACTCTGCCAACTTATGAGACTCAAAAAATTCTAAAAAATTCTCCATCTTTTTCAAAAATGAAAAAACCCACTGTATCGGGTAAAGATACAGCTAGCCAACTCAAATGGTAGCTGGTAAAGACTCATCAAATCCGTTAATAGGTATGCATTCTCCAACGAATGTAGAAAGACCTACTGTATCGAGTAATGATACAGCTAGTCCAGTTTAAATGGTAGCTGGTAAAGACTCATCAAATCCGTTAATGGCTGACATTTTTCCAAAAATATCGAGTTAGCAATATATACAATATCTTGACCACCATGGACTAATAACACATAAAATAAGACTACAATCAGTTACATTCACTCACAACTGAAAGTAAGAAGCAAATATATAGCCTAAAAACATAAATACAAAAAAATAGTATCAAAGTACATAGTCATATGAGTACACTGAGCGTAGCGATGACTGATGTATTGTGTATTTATATTCATTTTAGACATACTTGGCCATATTTATATTTTGTTTTTAGGATAAATCCAATTTAATACACTTGTTTTATGCTCATTTTTATGTTTTTGAAACTTATGTAGCGTGTTTTGTGCATTAAAGGTGAAATGCCTAAGAATATTACTAAGTATGCAGCAAAAAGAGATAAACGTCACCAAGCAACGCTCCAAAGATTGTCAGGCGAATAGGGGTGAGATATCACATTACTTTGAAATTTTATGCCCTGAAAAAGGCAAACTAAGAGGAGAAATAGAGGCCCATGGCATGAGGGTCAGAGTGGGGCTACTCCCTCATGCCACTAG
The DNA here is from genome assembly GCF_002878395.1 of Capsicum annuum. Classification (NCBI taxonomy): domain Eukaryota; kingdom Viridiplantae; phylum Streptophyta; class Magnoliopsida; order Solanales; family Solanaceae; genus Capsicum; species Capsicum annuum. The sequence continues at coordinate 3,984 of NW_025835645.1, forward strand.
GTTTTAGAAACTTGGAGAAAGTTTTTCATTTCCTAGTCCAACTTGGTGGACTCTTCTTGGTATTTTTAAATATTAAAATGATTATTTCTTTTCCATTTTTAGGAAAGGATAATATTGTTGTAATAACTCAAATTGGCATTATATTAGAAAAAAATTCCCCAAAAATATTTTGACTAAGAAATTCTTGCTCTAGACCATTTAGGAATTATTTCACGGGAAGAAGTCATGTCTTAAATAGAAATTGAGTTAAAATTGAGAAAAATAGGGCCAGGTCACTGATCCGCCACCGCAACAGCAGATCTACTGATGTAGCGACACTTTCATTGTTGCAGTAGTAGTTGAGCATTAACTAGTCCGAGAGTTAATTAAAATCCTCATTCTGTTAAGGCTCGTTATATCCTTATCCTCCTCCAAAAACACCCTAAGTGAACCCTATACTAAAAACTCTTAGAATCTGGAGGCCAAGATCTATGAGGGCAGTTTTGTACCATTTCTGGTAAAGCATCCAACATTAGGAAATGGCCAAGCTGTTTTCGATGACTCTTCACTCTCTATGGTTGTGGAATTCATCTACGAGGTAGTTATAATTTAATTGTATTACACTTGTGCTAGATACACATAATAGTGATAGTGATGTTAGGAGATTTCATGCTTTAGGACTTTGGGCACGAAATTTGATTGCATTGAATAATAATCAAAATAAATAAATGAAATGATGTTATTGAATTATGAGTTATTGAATTGAATTGCTCTTTTAATTGCCTAAAAGTATAAAGTTCACATTAGGTGGATAAACTTAAGTGTATTTATGAGTTAGAAAAAGGGTTAGAGTGACTGTAAAAGTAATGAACGTGAGTTAGGGCAAAATTATGCATTTGGTGGGTTTAGAGGAGTTAGATAGAGCTCGGATTGAGTGTAGGTAGTAGGTACTTAGATATTATATGAGTTAAGAAGAGTCAGAAGAATTGAAAGTATGTATGCACTATAGTTGTGGATAGTTGCTCATAGTAGAATACGTATAGACGTAGTAGGGGGAAAAGAAGTGAGAGACAGGCAAAATATCCGTAATTAAGGTCATCAATTTGTATAAGAATTGGTGATAGCTAGGGGGTATGGTTATTATATTATGCAAGTATAAGTCATCAGGTATAACGTGGAATCGCTTTACTCTGTGTTTACACACACACACACACACATATATATATAATAGTGAATGTTTGACTAGCCTTCTCACACGATCCGAACCGTGGCCCTGGCCGTGATGGGCATCCCAAATCAATAAAGTACTAGGATGATCCCTTAACATTGTATCATAATCGTAATCATAAATAAAGTGGCAAAATGACACATAAGATAAGAGGTTTAATATGCGAAACAAAGTAATATCCATGTCTTAAGAACAAAATATAAACAACAACCCAACACTTCTATGAAGCCTCTAACTTTAAGAATAACTCCTACGACAGGACATGGATCTGACTATACCATAAAATCCATAAAAAACAGTGTAAAAACATATAAGAAAAGTACAAATGTTTATCAAAGGATGGAGGGCTCACCATTCCTCACCAGTAGTCCAATAGTATGATGAACCACCTAATGCTACATAGGATCAGAAGAAAAGGCCTTCGAGCCTATATTATGAAACAATGTAGCATCCGGGGATATCAGTATGGTGAGTGCTGGCATGGAACCCAAGAAAAAGGATAAAATATACATGTACCAAAAGAAGTTGTAAAACACATGATCATACTCTATAATAGTAATAATTATAAAAAGGGGCATGGGATAGAGAACTAACAGACATGACAATTTAAAATTTAATCCTGAACTATGTAGCTTTTACCATCATTTAGTTACCCACGGGCTATATGGGTCAGGTACTCCCCAACCGATGGGGCCCCATCCCATGTTAGCTGCATGTACTGAGGTCAGGTAAAAGTCATCAATAGACTAGAGCCACAATACATATTATCTTCATGTTAAGGATATCCCCATTAAGTTACAACATCCCTATGCCGGCAAACACAGGTTGAAAGCGTTAGTCATTAGGACATACACCTTCGGTGAAGCTATATAATTCCCTTTAGAGTACAGTTAATTTTTTTGCATACCATTAACCATGGAGTATTTCATTAAGGCATTTCCATATTGATATCGTCATACCAATACTTGCAAGTCATTCATATGATGCCATATCATTCTTATAAAATATTTTGACTCCAATTTCCATCTTAAAAATCCATAACTAGAGCCCCCGAGGGCTTTCAAAATTCATAAACATAGCCCCAAGGACTTTCAAAGAGTAATTTAAGCCCTTTTACCATTTTTACCATGTATTATTCATGAGAAGAAGTAAAATTCATAATTCCCATGAAACATCAAGTTTTGAGGGGTTGAGAAGCATATTATTATCATGAAAAATCCATAAAAAGTTGTGAATCCATATTACTAATTCCACTATTTTCATGTAACACATTTAATTTTCAAAACCCGTTATTCATGCATAGAAAATCATTAAATCAAAAGAAAGTCCAATATAAATCTTTCACAATAAAATCCCTCAATCCTAGTTTCAAACAACCATTAAAGAATGCATAATAATCAAGTAAATTGAAAAAATATAGTAATACTTAAAGTAAGGAGTGTTCAACATACCTTTTTGACAGAAGGAATTTGAGAAGAACTTGAATTTAAAGCCTTGGAAGTTGAACTTTGGGGAAGAATCCTTATTTGGTGTCATTGAAAGTTTAGGAGAAGAGGAAATCATGTATTTGGATTATAGGATGAGGAAAAACCCGTTAGTATTAGTTAATGATGATCTAGGATGTAAAGGACTAGTTTGCCCTCAAAAACTAAAGAGAAACATGAGTTTTAGTATTTCTGAGAACATGGGAATGCCACACCCATAACACGGAGCATACATGTCATGCCACACACTTATCGTGGAACATACAAGGCGTGTCACACCCTTATTATGGACTCTCAGTGGTTCAGTCGCTAAAATGCTCCTAACTTTTTGCTCAGGTACCAGATTAAGGAAAAATTGGATTCGTTGAAAAGAGGAATCAATTAACTTTAATTTGGTGGGTCTTTATCTCCAAAAATTAACATAGTGTAAAATTTATACACGTATAAAATTGTCTCTTTTAGTATCAAATACCAAATTTCAGTCGATAACAAAAGTTCTCAACTCAACTTTGCTCTAAGTGTTCCTTGGGAAAATTCTTCACATCAAAAGCACTTTATACACTAGGAAAATGATTATGACACTTCTATTTACATAGAAATCTTTGGATTTGGGTTTATACATGTATAAATGATGGTTTGAATTCTAGCTCAAAAATATAAGGTGTTACATTATTTACCCCTTGAAATCATTCATCTTCGAATGATGGGTAGGAATTTATTAAAGCTCTAAAAGTACGGAATAAAGTATGTAACTTCACATTAGGAATTCTCCCTCAACACGACATACATAGGCATCAAAATAAAAAAGCTTTATGATATCACCAAGCAGATCATGTAAGCACAAATCATGAGATAACGAGACTTGACATAGACATGATCTTGGGCATGAGTTCTATGAAACATGATCATAACAACGTAATGCATGAACTTTTCTAGGAATTCTTGGCCTAATTAAGATTAATACAAGACATGAAAAAATATTTTTACCTGACTTAAGAATAGAATCATTCTCCACCTCTAATGATATGTCTAATAGTATCTTGAATTCAGCATTGCTTATAAACCAGGCCTAAGCTATGAATACCACACTTCATAATTTCCAATCTTATCATTCCCTCATAAAACACATAACTACATAAGCCTGAGTCTAATTGCATACTTCTTTCGTGTTAAAGCCTAACCCGGAGTAAAAAAGTGCTAGATTAATCTACATTAACTTCATCTTATCACTATAATCAAACAACCTCAGGTCTAAATCAATAAATACTAGCCATATAACATAATGGTTTGTGTATATATCAATAACAACATTCAAGCCTATCTTTACTACACCAACTTTATGGATCTCCTCATAAATAACTAGCTACCTCAATCATTTTCACAAAGATTTTCACCACATCTCCACTTCCTAACTATTTCATATAACGAAAGTTCATCTCACTCTTTCCGCTTCACCTATAACCTTAGCTTGAGTTGTCACTAAAATATTTACAATAAAAGACATCTACTCTCTTATCTAAAATAATACTATGCTGCCATAACCACAATTATCCTAACATAAGAAAGGTAATTGAGGGACTAGAGTACAAGCATCATGAATGGAATTGACATAACTCAATTATAACTTATATGGGTTGTACTAGCCAAAGTGGGACCTGCAATGTAAGATATGACCCAATAGGTATGAATGGATTCATATAAAAACACATAGATTAAAAATAAAGTGCCGAAGCATCGACACAGGTTGCATAGAGAACTTGGACCTTAGGCATAGGCATACTTTGAATGTATCAATATCCTCTTAAACCAAACAGGAAGAATTTGCCAGAATAAGAATAAATATACCATTACTCTTTCCTGAAACTTGCCACCATGAGAAAATTCAAGATCTACCTTAGTTTATAATCTCCCCCTTAGCTCAAAGGTCACTATCCTAGATTTGCGAATATCCCCTCTTATTAAATTTATTAGCACAACACTATGCACAATAGGGGTATAACTATGCACATGAACGCCAAGATCCCCCCTGACAACTTTAATCTGAAGATACTAAATTTTTTTTAGGACATCCCCTTCAGGGATATTAATCTTAACTTTTTGTAGATTCTATATCCATCACCCTATAATTTAAACTCTCATGGGCACAAATATCTACATTCTCTGACATCTAACCATCCATTCTCCACTCGTTAGTTTACTAACATTAAACCTCTAATCACACAACCTCACAATTTAATGAAAGATTTAAAACCATACCAAAGGCTCACATTGTCTATCTATATTTTCCTTAATTTAGCTCTAAAGAACACCATATAAAAACTCCCTAGACTTCTCCATACTAAGAAATTCAACATGAAATAGGTACACACAACACTTGTAACTTAAGATCGACTACACCTTATTCTTATAATTTAAGGATCTTATCCATCTAATGATGTAGCCACATTTTTCTAATTCATCAATAGACCTTATATATATATCACAATTTTTCATGCCAATATTTCATAGGTTATGAACCTAAGCTCTTTCACACATCGAATCAAACCTACTAATTTACGCCTATAAAAGTCATATTGCCATCCTCAAGCAAATATTCTTATCACCATAATCAATATCAAAAGTTCAAATTTAGTGTCTAGCATCAATCATGTACCATCAATGAAATCTCCCACATTATATATTAGTTCATCAAATATAGAAATCAACCTAAATTCCTTATTTCACTTAACTACAGCCTATAAGCACATCTTCTCCATAATATTACTAGTACACCTTAAAATTTGCTACACATCTTCTCACCTACTAAACTGGCTTACCACTACTAGATAAAAAATCAAGGGACACTCGATGTAGTAAAACCACTTAATATGGATAGTCAATATTAATCTTATAACATAACTCATTACGGTCTATTAGAATATTCTCCTTTCTCATATCAAATCTACTTATCTAGGCATACCTTTAAACTAACTTCAAAATTCCATAAACACAACTGAGGCCCCCTTCTAAGATTTTCCAATTGAATGCTAAATTTATAAATTATTAGCTAATCTATTCTCCCATTCATAACATATGATTAATTTTTACTACTACAGTAGCTATCCTGTAAGAGCCCACAAAATTTCAACCATTTTATTTTTTGCCCCCCCCCGCATGTGTAATTCCAATTTTTGACTTGAATTATGTTAAAGAATGTTAAAATGGTATTTTGAGAAAGTTTTGGAATTTTTAAAAGGGGTTCGGAACCATTTTGGTACTTCGAGCCAGTAAGCCTCCACGATAGTGGCGTGCCACGACACTTAGCCTCCACGATAATGGTGTGGAATGGAGGCTAAGCTCTACGATAGCATCATACCACGCCGCTATTTAAAAATCATCTAGTTTTATTTTTTTCACTTAGGGTGAGGGACTTTTAGTCTTTTTACCCCTTAAACGACTATTAAATATAAAATTGACCCTTTCCCTTTAGCTTCAAAAGATCAAACACTACTATTTTTTTATTTAACTCCCAACTAAATAAAGCTCAAGTGCTTTTCAAAAAATCACTACTTCGGGCTCCAAACTCCGAATTGACTTAAATTTCTTGTATATTTCAAGCGTGTTGCTCATCCTTAATATGAATTTTATATTGTGGTATTTATTTAATCATTATTCATGTGATTTTAATTGTTGGGTTTAAAATTTGGTTGATGTATTTTGATGGTTATATCTTGAATTGAATTTCCCATGATTTAAAGGTGGTGTTTAAACTTTGATTTATGGTTTTTGGGACTGTATGGGTGCATTGTTATGAGGATTGGAATAGGGAACATGGGTTTTCCTAAATTTATGAAAATTTGGCTTTATAATGGCAATAACCTCAATCCACTTTGAAAACTTGATTTTAAATATGGTTATTCACACAATTTAACTTGTTTTGAACCCATTGTGCTGCATTGAAGGATAAATGGATAACAATGGTTTTTGAAATGTCCTTGGTGGCCGTGATTTTAGAATTTAAATGGAATTTGGGAGTCAAATAGTTAAATGGATAGGTTATCTATAGTTTAATTAGCTTGCAAGAATATTGATATGACGATACGATGTTTGTAAATGCCTTAGTAAAGGATTCCTTGGTTAATGATTGGCTTTATGTACAAACTATTTTAATTTAGGCTTAAAGGGAATTGTGTAGCATGTCGTAATGGTGTAGTCCCTACGAGACTAATACTGAAAACAATGTTTATCAGTGTGGGAGTTCACATGATCGTCTGCTGGATGCACACATTATATTTTGGATGGCTATCGCCTTGGTGTCTTTAGCCTTTTCTCAATTTCCTCAGTTCATGTGGCTAACACACTCTCTGACCTTTCCATCAAGGGAAATTGGACCCATTTAGCCTGTGGATGTCTTTAGGATGGAGCGAGCTACATAGTTATGGCTAATAGTCTAAACTCTTATGTTCATGACCTTGTCCCTATCCCGACATCCTATATATGTATATATAAATGTTGTTCATGTGGATTTTGACTTGTTTTGATACACAACATTATTTTATCACTTTCCTTGAGTTACATACTAAGGCTCACCCAACTAACTATACCTTGATGCTGCATTATTTCATGATGTAGGGTCCGATGGCTTTTTTGTTGCTCCTGTGCAATGTTAGGTGATTTGGTATTCCTGTGGATTTTTTGTGAAGTAGTGATCCTTCATCTTTCGGAAGGCCCGATCATTGTATTATTTTTAGTATTTTTTAGTATTTTATTTTGGATTATTTTGGTCATAGTTGGGGGCATATACTGACTTGGTATTATGGTTTTAAAGGATTTTGTGGACAAGTGTTGGGTTAATTTGTCATTTTGATTTAAATTTTGGATTTTATTTGATTCATTTATCTCTATTAATATTGGTTAGTTTCCACTATATTCATTTATTGTGATTTGTCGATTAGGCTAATGGGATGGTATCCGGCTCATGGTGGGCTTGAGATACCCATCACAACTAGGCCTTGGTTTGGATCATGACAAGGTTGGTATCAGAGCACAATTCAGGGTCTTTGGTTCTCTATAAAGCCATGTCGAGTAGAGTCTTTTTTATGAATGTGTAGCACGCCACACTTATAAGGGAGAGGCTACAAGGTATTTAGGAATATTTCCCTTTCTTGTGTTCTATTTCAGGCTATAAAGTCTAATTTCTATGAAAATTATCTAATTCCTGGCATACTCGTATTTCAGATCATGCCTCCCCAAATATCTAATGTTCGTAGAGACTCTGTTGGAACCTCTATGACACCTGAGGAATATGTGGAGGGAACTCACTCTATTTATAGAGTGCAAGCCCGGTCTAGGGTCCCTGCTCCTGACTGTATGCTCCATGTGGGTTCCACCAGTCCCTACTAGCCATCCTCAAGCTTCCAGGCTGGTGATACTTATACCCAGTCACCTCAAGAAGATATATCTAATGTGGAGTTCCATCAGTCTATTCATATATTTTCCCAATTAGTAGTATTGCAGTCTCATTGATCTGATCATGTTGGTCCTACTCTTAGTTCATCTGAGATCACTTAGGTTAGCTAATTTATGAGGTTTAATACCCCAACCTTGAAAGGCTCTAAGGTTGAGGAGGATCCTCAAGGTTTATTAATAAGATGTAGAAAATTTTTACGATTATGCATGCTACTGATTTAGAGGGTGTGGAGTTTTCTTTCTATCAGTTGAAAGATGTGTCTTACCAGTGGTATGAGAAGTGGGAAACAATAACGGGTGATGGTGTGGGATGAGTTTTAAGCTGCTTTTCATGATCACTTCTTTCCTCAAGTATTGAGAAAAGCTAAGTCCAAATAGTTTGTAACTTGAAGCAGGGTAGGATGAGTGTTAAGTAGTATGCCCTGAAGTTCTAATAGTTGTCCCATTATGATCTAGAGTTAGTTTCTAATATGAGGTACCAAATGATAAAGTTTGATTCTAGTTTATCGCGTGATTTGGTGTTGGAGTCGAAGACTGCTATGTTGAATAATGATATGGATATCTCTAGGTTGGTGGTTTGTATGCATCAGGTAATAAATGATAAAAAAGAGCAGGTAGAGATTGGAAAGAGGTAGAACAAGAAGTTCAGATATTCAGAGAAAGTTGCAGGTTAGCAGAATAGTGGAAGAAATGGTAGGCAGTGAACCAAGAAGAAGAATTGGAGAAATTCATATTTGACAGCTAGTTCTCCTTATCCTAAGCCTTTTGGTGATTATCATTTTTAGGATAGAAGTAGTCATAAGTCATAAGGTTCCTAATCTCAGGTTAGTGGAGCTAAGTAAGCCCCACCTTACCCTCCATGTCAATTTTACGGGCAGCTTTACTATGGATATTGTGAGGAAGGGAGGAACTTGTAGGTCAATTTTGTAGAAAGCTTCATCGTGGATATTTTGAGGCGGGGAGGAACTTATGTTTTAATTGTGGTAAGCCTGTTTAACTATAGCAAAATTTTCCCATAGATAAAGTTTCCACTGGAGCTAATAAGGTTTCGATCACCACTTTCTCGGCTCCTGCACCTAAAGACACCACTTTAGGTACCATCAGTGGCCGGAATTGTCTCTATGCACTTGCTATTCGTCAGGAATCTGAGGCATCACCAAACATTATCACTAGTATGTTACAACTCTTTTCTCATGATGTTTATTGTTTGATTGATATGGGTTTTACCCTATCTTATGTGGCTATACACTTTGGTTTTGTTCCTAAAATTTTTTTAAACCCCTTTTTTGTGTCTACTCCGATGAGTGATTCAATAGTTTCTAGAAATGTCTATAGGGGTTGTGTGGTGTCCATCTTTCATAGGGAGACATTGCTGGATTAATAGAACTCGATATGGTAGAGCTTGATGTAATCTTGAGGATGGATTGGCTCCATTCGTGCTATGCTTCTCTGGATTGTAGGACCCAAAAGGTCAGTTTGCATTTTCTTAATGAGCGGTAATTATATGGGAGGGGAGTTCCTTAGTACCCAAAGGGAATTTTATTTCTTATATTAGAGCTCAGAAAATGATCTCCAAAGGGTGTCTGTATCATCTAGTTAGTATTAAGGATTCTAATTCAAAATATCCTTCTTCATAATCTGTCTTTGTGGTTAATGAATTTCTTGAAATTTTTTCCAATGATCTTCCTGGAATTCCTCCCGATAGGGAGATTGATCTTCTACCGGATACCGGTCCCATTTATATTTCTCCTTATAGGATGGTTCTGGATGAACTAAAGGAACTGAAGAAGCAGTTAAAACATCTTCTTGATAAGGGTTTCATCCATCCTAGTGTTTATTCTCGGGCACTCCTATGCTTTTCGTATGAAAGAAAGATGGGTTTCTTCGGATATGTATAGACTATCGTCAGTTGAATAAGGTTATAGTGAAGAATAAGTTTTCTCTCCGTAGAATTGATGACATCTTTATTCAGCTTCAGGGTGCCAGGTGTTTCTCTAAGATTGATCTCTATTCAAGCTATCACTAGTTTAAAATTAGATAGATTGATATTCCCAAGATGGTTTTCGGTACTCATTATGGTCATTATAAGTTTTTGTTTATGTCATTTGGGTTGACTAATGCCCCGAGTGATTTCATGGATCTTATGAATTGAGTGTTCAGGTAGTTTCTATATTTTCTTGTTATAGTATTTATTGATGACATCTTCGTGTACTCTAAAACCGAGGAGGATCATGCCAATCACCTTAGAATATTATTTCAACCTCTTAAGGATAAAAAACTGTATACTAAGTTTTCTAAGTATGAATTTTGGCTAAGTGCTGTGACCTTTCTTGGGCATGTTGTTTCTAGTGAGAGGATCAAGGTGGATCAATTAAAAGTTGAGACAGTTAAGAAGTTGTACAACCCAAGGTGGGGCCTGCGATGTAAGAAACTACCCAATAGGTACTAATGGATTCATATAAAAAACATATAGATCAAAAAATAGAGTGTCAAAGCGTGGGCATAGGTTGCATAGAGAACGTGAACCTTATGCATAGGCACACTATTAATGCATAAGATATTGATAGAATATCCTCTTAAACCGAAGCAGGAGGAATTTTCTAGAATAAGAATAAATATACCATTACTTTTTCTTGAAACTTGCCACCATGAGAAAATTCAAGATCTACCTTAGTTTATAATCTCCCCCTTAGCTCAAAGGTCACTATCCTAGACTTGCATATATATCCTCTGATTAAATCTATTAGCACAACACTCTAAAAATAGGGGTATCACTATGCACATGAACCCAAGATCTCCGCCCCCCCCCCACGACAACTTTAACATAAAGACACTAAATTTTTTTTAGGACTTCCCCTTCAGGGATATTAATCTTAACTTTCTCTGGCTTCTATATTAATCACCCTATAATTTAAAATCTCATGGTCACATACATCTACATTATTTGACACCTAACCATCCATTCTCCACTCATTAGTCTACTAACATTAAACCTTTAATCACATAACCTCACAATTTAACAAAAGCCTTAAAACTATTCCAAAGGCTCACATTGTCTATCTATATTTCCCTTCATTCATCTCTAAAGAACACCATATAACAACTCCCTAGACTTCTCCATACTAAGAAATTCAAGAGCATGAACTAGGTACACACAACATTTATAACTCAATACCGACTATACCTTATTATTATAACTTAAGGCTCTTATCTATCTAATGACGTAGCCACATTTTTCTACTTCAACACTAGACCACATGTATATATCACTATTTTCCACTCCAATATTTCATAATTTATGAACCTAAGATCTTTCACACATCGAATCAAGCCTACTAATTTACTCCCATAAATGTCACATCGCCATCCTCGAGCAAACATTCTTATCACCATATTCAATATTTAAAGTTCAAACTTAGTGTCTAGCATTAATCAGGTACCATCAATGAAATTTCCCACATAATATATTAGTCCATCAAATATAGAAATCCACCTAAATTACTTATTTCACATAACTACGGCCTGCTAGTACATCTTCTCCACAACATTACTACTATACCAAAAAATTTGCTACACATCTTCTCACCTACTAAACTGTCTTAACACTACTAGATAAAAAATTAAGGGACTCTCGGCGTAGTAAAACCACTTAATATGGATAGTCGATATTAATCTTATAACATAACTCATTACGATCTATTAGCATATTCTCCTTCCTCAGATCATATCTACTTATCCAGGCACACCTTTAAACTACCTTCAAAATTCCATAAACACAACTGAGGCCCTCTTCTAAGATTTTCCAGTTGAATGCTAAATTTATAAACTATTCGCTAATCTATCAACCATTTCATTTTTGTACCCCTTGCATGTGTAATGTCAATTTTTGACTTGAATTATGTTAAAAAATGTTAAAAGGGTGTTTTGAGAAAGTTGTGGAATTTTTGAAAGGGGTTCTGGACCATTTTGGTACTTCGAGCCAGTAATCCTCCATGATAGTGGCGTGCCATGCCATTTAGCCTCCACGATAAAAGCATGGAATGTAAGCTGAGCTCTGCGATATCAGTATGCCATGTCGCTATGTGAAAATAGTCTAGTTTTATTTTTTGTCACTTAGGGTAAGGGATTTTTAGTCTTTTTAACCCTTGCACGACTATTAAATATAAAATTAACCCTTTTTCTTCAGCTTTAAAGATCAAACACTACTATTCTCTTCTTTAAATACCAACCCAATAAAGCTCAAGGGTTTTCTAAGAAATTACTACCTCGGGCTCCAAACTCTGAATTGACTTAAATTTTTAGTATATTTTAGGCATGTTGCTCATCCTTAACATGAATTTTATATTGTGGCATTTATTTAATCATTATTCATGTGATTTTAATTGTTGGATTAGAAATTGGGTATGGGATTTAGATGGTCATTTCTTGAATTGAATGTACCATGATTTAGAAGTTTTGTTTAAACTCTAATTGATGTTTTTTTGGGACTGTATGAGTGCATCGTTATGAGGATTGGAATGAGAAACATGGGTTTACCTAAATTTATGAAAATTTGGCTTGATAATGTCAATAAACTCAATCCACTTTGAAAACTTGGCTTTAAATAATCTTATTTGCATAATTTAACTTGTTTTGAACCCATTGCATTGCATTAAAGGACAAATAGATAACCATGGTTTTTGGAATGCCCTTGGGGGCTATGATTTTAGTTTTTAAATGGAATTTGGGAGTCAAATATTTGAATGGTCAGGTTTGGTATAATTGAATTAGCTTGCCAGCATATTGATATGATGATACCATGTTCGTAAATGCCTTAATAAAGGACTCCTTGTGAAACAGCCGAGAATGTGGCCTTGCAAAATTTTTGGTTGATTGGTAATGATCATGATATATCTGTCGTGTTGTATTCTTGTAGTGTGTTATTTCTAACATAAGTAAATATATCTTTGGTGTATGTTGAGGTGTTAACTTGTATCTATACTTACCAAAAGTGGGAGATAAATTAGACACCTATACCTTGGACCATTTGGAAAACAACAACCTCTTTGTGTCTCTGCAGTGGATAAGGTTGGGGTGCTTGAGTCGTACCTTAGGTCATGACTAATACCCCTCTCCCCCTTAACTTTCGTATCCTATAGTATGTTAAGGTAATGTACTGTCCTCAATACTACAAGGCCATTCCTTGGTCGCAACCAATGCATATGAGTCGTATACTACAACCATATAGAGTAATGTCTTAAACCGTGTGGACTATTTTGGTTACGGATTGACAATATTTGTATTCTAAGGGTGATCAATCCTCAAAATAGTTGAACAAGAATAAAAAAGCAACCAAATATGATAAGAAAATTAAGAGAAATCAATTCAAAACAATAATCTTGACGTTCTTGGGTTTAACCCCGGCAAGGATGTTTTTAGCCACTAATAGCCATAATCATCATCCAATTAATTGTATGAATGATCAAAACCATAAAGAAGCTAAATTAAAGAATAAAAAACCTAATAATAAAGTTGCAGCAGCCTCCAAAATTGTCCAAGACATCCCAAGATTATTAATAACGTGTACAAGATAGTATTTATAGGTGTAGCCTCCAAGTTCAAGCCATGTAGGAGTAGGATATCACTTTTGGCCATGTAGGGAATAAACAACGCCTCACCTTGCTTATTTCATGGACTATGAAACACGTCGCCTTGCTGTTTCATGGGTAAGGCCAATGCATCGCGTTTCTTGCTGCAAGGGAAAAGAGACGTGCCGCACCTAAATCGTGTAGGCTCACTGGAACTTGCATCCAATATTTTGGTTAAGTATTTGGGTCCCTTTTGCATTGTGGTATTATTTTGCCTTCAATTCCAGCTTGTTACTCATCAAATTATCATCAAATTTAATTCCACAAGCATCCTATTTCATAATACACCTCATATTATAGATCAAAACATCAAATAATCTATAAAGATAAACCAAAAACACAAGGTAAGACTAGGCTAGTTCACATTGATCTTCAACTTATTGTTCCGACTCTTGACTTAATCAAAGTGAACTTTGCATATTAACAACAAGTTGTAACACATATAATTACACATTTACACCATTTGGAACTCATTTAACACATTAGAATCCAATGAAACTAACTAGACACACACCTAGCACAAGCTAGTCACACTAGTTTTCTCGATTGAACTCTACATGACTCAATTAAGTACAAACTTATTTGAAAACACTTTTAAACATTGTAATCACATCATCAAACACTTATATGCATATTTATATCATCATCACACATACAGAAAACAAATTATCTTCAAAACAAGGCTAAATAATCTAGAATAACAACACTACAGTGCATAAATACACCCAACATAACCACCCTACACTTAAAGTCTTGTTCGTCCTTGAACAACTCTTCACTGTAATCATCATAAGATGAGGAGACTCTACACTTACACTACATGTGAGACACTCAAGCTAGTACTACAATGACTACACAGAATGCAAGTTTCTACACTAAGAATGTTATTTACACAATTGAAAGCTCATGGACACTACTCCAAAACATCCTAGCCTCAAGAATTGACTCAACACGTGGAAAACTTATGCATATTTATCAATCAAGGACATCATACAAATCACCCACATTCATCAAACATGTTTCTCTCACAATAAGAGAGTTACCCATAATCACTCATAATAATGCAATTTATCACAATGATGGGTACAAGAATCAAATTTTTCTCACTCTCGCAAGGAATTCACAAGTTACACTAGATGAACTATAGGCTTGCCCTTAGTGTAGTACTCCACTAATATCAGAATGTTAATGCTCAAGACCAAATAGTTTTTTATGGGTTGGAATGTAGGCTAAGGGACAGGTAGAAAATATTTTGAAATAATAGTGACTATCTTCCCTAAGAACTTTAATACTCTACATTATTCAGTTAAAACCAATCTCCATAAACCAAATTACACTATTTTTGTTTACCTCTTTCGTTTGTTTTCACCCCATCTTATTAAGCTCATTTACATCTACTATGGTGGGAGAATTCTATGCACAACTCATTCAATTTGAACAAATTTTTATTCTTTTCATTACTCAACTCCCTACCACAACACATAAAAATTCTTTTTCTTTTCTTTTCACACCAATAACTATCACTTTGGGGCTTCACTTTCACCTTTTCTCCTCTTAAATTTCCAACTTATTAACTTAATTAGATTTCAATTGAAGCTCTTAGGAGCTTTGGATAAAATTATGGTCAATCAAAGAAGGGGATTAGGCTACATATAAGGCTGCCAAAGAAATAACAAAGGCTCAATGGGATTGACTAGGATTAAGCACAAAGGGTAGGTCAACAGAAGGTATAAAACAAGGCTATCAAAGAAATGCTTAAATCATCTCCTAAATCCCCTCTTTATTTCACTTTGCACACACACCACGCAAGTTTTATACATCACATGCAACAAGGAATGTACAACCAACTCACACACACATGACACATGCTCAACTTATTAGGATCATCATAGGCACTTAACCAAACAATTACATGAATTCAACTTTAAGACAATAAATTAAAGAGTCATAAACACGAGCCTAGGATTCTCAAAAGTAGTAATTCATACAATCAACATGCTTTTTACAACTAAAACAGTTGCACCATGCCATCACATGTAGCACCAACAAGAATATCCTACTTATTCCTAACACAAAAAATTTAAATTTAACCTAAAAATGGGAATTTCCCCACCACACACTTAAAAATCTACTTTGTCCCTAAAGTATACTTAAAAGTAGAGATAGAAATACTCTCCAAGGCCTCTAGGGCTAGCTAGTAGTATCTTTAAGCATTAAGAGGGTCTAGAGACCCCATACTTAGTCTTTGTAATGCTCCTTAGCTCAAGTTTTTTGGTACAAAGACTTCCCATCAACCTGTGGCTCAACAAAAACAAAAACTACGTGAAGTAAAAAAACTAAAAAATAAAAAATAAAACATACCTACTTAACTTGGATTGCCTCCCAAGCAACACCTGATTTAGTGTCGCGGCATGACCCAACTCAACTTAACCAAGTTTCCTTCTTCTTTTCCTCACACTTGGAGTCTATCTTCTTATTTGTTTCTGACCTCTTGAGTGTGAACTCTCAAGGTCAACAAATTTTTCAACTATAGCCTTTTTTTTAGGATCTGCATCATGTCAGGTTTAGGTGGTTATGGCTTAAGGTGCTTAATGAGGGTATCCGAAGAGGTCTTTTGTAGAGTAGATACCACCACCCCACACTTATCCCCTTCAATCATAATAATCATGCACAAGTATTTATAGTGGGATAGTGTGTTAAGTAGTTTGTACTCTTTAAAATCCACCTCTTCATCCTCCAACCTTATTGTGAACATACCCTCTCTCACATTAATTAAAGCTCCTCTTGTTGCTAAAAAAGTATGCCCCAAGATGATTGGTACCTGTTTGTCTGCCTGAAAATCTAAACAATAAAGTTAGCAAGAATAATAAATTTACCAACCTCTATGAGGACATTCTCTATTACTCCTTCAGGATGGGTTATGGTCTCGCTTGCTAGTTGCAGTAGTACAAAGTTCGGTCTAGGCTTCCCCAAACCTAATGTGTTGAACAAAGATAGGGATATCAAGTTTATGCTTACCCTTAAATCACTAAGTTCCTGAACTACCTCACTGTTTCCAATCTAAATGAGGAGAGTAAATATAACGCCCCAAGATCTCATACCAAGACATCACACAGTGCTTATGACCCCGAAGGACCACAAGCTAACCTTTTACTGATATCTGTACCTGTACACTGCATATTATCTGAAATAAATATGGAAACTAGCCATGAGGTTCAACACATCTATGAATACTTATAATACAGAAAACTAAATACTAATACATCCGTCTGAAAAGCCTCTAAACTGTCTGAACTGTAGAGTTGAAGGGACAGGTCCCCAACTAACTCCCTTAACTGAAAATAAACAAAGTCTGAAGCAATAATAGTAAACTGAGATTTGCCCTCAAAAGAAGAGGACTCACTGCTACTGCTGCTGAGTGGGAATAAACTGCTGAGAATACTCTGGATCCTGTGCCTCTGAACCTATGGTGTTAAGTAAAACACCATAGCACAAATGCTTTAGTACATGAATTTATTGAGTATGCAGATGAGGTAGGTTAATGCAAGGGCTCATGCATGCATAATATATAAACTGAATAATTTTGAAGATGCCGCATGAGAACACACATATGAATGCACAGACCATGAACACAATCATTGCAACTCTAGATACTGAAACTTGGATAACACTTTACTGCAGACTGAACTCATTACTGACACTGAGATACTAAATCACTGACTCATCTAATACTGATAACTGAGATTCTGGACGTACTCACATTAAGGATAGAATTTTGAGCTTACTACTTTTGAATGATAGAATTAGAGATCAAATTTTCTAACAGATTATTCCAGAAGTCATTATCAATGACAAGAAGTATGATCATGTCCGAATCTGAAAGCAAGAATACTCAAAAAAATATGAGATGGAGATCAAGCCTATCTATCGGGAGATCTCTAGATATGATAATAAGAATACTCAATATGGTATGAGACTGAGATAAAGCCTCTCTGACGGGAGATCTTTAGATATGATAATAAGTATATTTATATGATACAAACCCTATCTGATGGGGTGGTCCATTAATCAATGGAACTATCTGAGTTCCTCACTGAGATACACGACTATACCACACAGTCCTAATTTTTGAAGATTGTTACTGAAACTGCAACTATGGGAAGTGGTTACTTAACTGAAATGCCCCAACCTACCATAGGTGGGGTCCAACCTGTAACCCCAGATGGAAGAGTATTAATACCATGCCACGGGTAAAGACCTCTCTGGTAAAGCCTCTCTAACGAGATGACCCTCATAGAAAGTCGGCCTAAGGCAATATAATAGTCAAACCTCTCTGACGATGATAACCTCTACTGATGGAGACTCCTACATACTGTGCTGGCTATGCAGTTTTGTAGTTAAGGGATTGCTCCTAACGACTCGACCTCTCTGACGGGGAGCTACCATCCCTTCCCTCGCTTGGTGCTAGTTTCTACTCCCAACTGAAAGACTCTGAACTAAATTCTTAACTGAACACAATTGAACAGAATCTGATACTGATCTTGTTTCTCAAAAGATCTGACTAAGTTACACTGAGATTACTTAGTTCCATATCTGATGGAAAAGGCATGGAATCATGGTATCTGACTGATGATACAGATCTTTAATAGATTACTCAAATTGCTTCTGTGATTAGATTTGAATCACTTGAATACTATTAGAGCTGAGTTGATTGCTGGACTGAGGCTAGATTACTAGCGATATAGAGATTACAGAGATAACTGAAATTATTGAGCTTTCTTAAGTTCTGCACTTGTCTGAGGATACAGATTTCTATAGCTCACAAAGTTTTAAGAATCATTGCTCGACTAGAATTATCGAGAAACTAACATGGGATCTAGAAAATAGCTCTATTGTCGGGTATAAATACCCCCAGGACTCGATAACATAAAAGTAAAGCATAATCATTTATTCATCATTATGATCGTTCATATATCATCACAATCATTTATGCATCATCATAATCATTCATTCATCATCATAATCATTCAAGACATCACCTCAAGAATTTAACAATCACAAACATCTTATTCATTATCACAGTTGCCAAGGGGTCACTTTAAGCATCTCGGAAACATAATTATATAATAACGTAGGGGAAACATGCTACTAGATTGTACTCCATTCAGGGATGATGACATTGGTGATAAGCCATCAATACTGGGTAGAAATCTGCCCAGGGATGATGACATTGGTAATAAGCCATCACGGACATGATGGCTTGTCACAATTATCGTCACCAGTTTCTCAGCCATACATGCTGGAGTAAAATGGGCATAACTCTTTTCTCCAATATCGGTTTTTGAAGAAATTGGTATCGTTGGAAAGATAATTCAAAGTTATTTCATTTGATATATAGTAGGTCCTCTAATTCGATTTATACAAGGATTTATGATAGATTGAATTTGACCCAAATTTTGACGATCTCTAAAACTTGAATGATAGAAAAGATTTCAAATCATCCTTGAGTTAAGGGACCACTATGATCTTAATTCATGCTGAAATATATTCCCACATGATTCAAGTTATTTCTTGCTTGGGAAGATATTTTTGAAATATTTAGACTCAGATTTTTTGCTTTACCAAATACGCTCTAAGGCTCAGACTGGAAGAGGATTTTGTGGGGAATTACATTATCTCCCCATTGGGAACATTAGTCCTCAAATGTTGCTTGATAGACTGAAAATACGGATCAACAGAACCTACTCAAGAAACTAAAACATTTTAAGGCATGCTTACGCAGCTTGAACCACTCACATATAGAGTTCTCATACTGGGCATGCATATCTGATGCATGGAATACTCGACTGAATCTACTCATAGTTGAATTCTCATAACACTCATGCATATCTGATTCATAGACTCATAACTGGGATAATCTCAAGAATGCATGACTGATCACACACAGACAAGCTGAACTCATTTCTACTAAATGCGCATATCTAATGCATAAATGTCCGGCTAAGTTGACTTTCGAAAGAACGACTTGACAATGCAATAACGACTGATGCTAACTTCATAAAGAAAATCTAAACATGCATCGAGATGAATGTAATGTCATGTAACATTATAATACTATGGGGTATCTCCCCATTGTGACTCTATGTCCCTCTAAACACACTTCGCTAAAATACTGGGACAGTGCGGGGGCACCTACAGACTGGGTCATGATTGACCGATCAAGATCCAAAACTCATGCATGACTCATGCTAACATATAAGCTCAAAATGGGAGCAAAGGATCTATTAATGGATGTCATAAATATAAAGGGCTCATAACATACCCGGGTCTATTTTAGGGAATTCTTCTCGATCAAGGCGAGCCTAAAATGCATAAAGTCTACCCCTCTGAGTCAGCACTCTACATTCTCACCTTCTACGTCCCGAATCACCACACCCAAAGTATATATCTCTACTGGTTCTACAAATACCTTGGTGGCGCTTGCCACACTCTCCACAATGCGGATGGGTACGAACACTGCTAGCACTACTATGGGCTATGCAACTTGGCGCTCCCTCAGATCTGACATCCCCAATCAAAGGTGTGGGTACACTAGCTGAAGATGGAGGTGGAACTAAAAATCTCCGACCATATTGAGACCTACTACCACCTTAAGACCCTAACTGTGAGAAACCATGACTACCTTTCTTGGCTGTTTTACTCACTCTCTCTCTTTCTTCTTCATCCTATCCGCTTTAATCTACTGTGTATGAATCATTAGCCTAAAAATATCTATATCTCTATTGAGCATAGCAGATCTACACTCTTTCAACACTAACCAAATACACCAGTCATAAACTTACTCATACTCGCTCTAGGGTTAGCTATCAAGTCAGGAGCATACTTAGCTAATTCGTTAAACTTAAGACAATACTCTTTCATGGTCATGGAACCTTGTCTTAGGTTCATGAACTCTTATACCTTATCCTCTCTCATCTCTAGTAGGAAAAACCTATCTAGAAAGGCACTATGAAACTATAGCCATGTCACAGGAGCTGCATTCTCCCCTCTACTCTTTTCCCATATCACTACCCAATCATGAGCAACATCCTTCAACCTATAAGATGCTAACTCAACACTCTCCTTCTCAGAAACATGCATAATATGGGTGATCTTCTTTACCTTCTCTAGATAAATCTGCGGGTCCTCACTTTCTACTAACCTAAAGAATTCTGGTTTATTTTTATAAAACTTCTGATTCTAACTGCGGCTGAGTCCCCATCTTACTAAGGTGGGGCTGCAGTCTAACGATTACCCTGAACACTAGTCACAACTTGGGCTAGCACCTGAAAAGCTGCCCGAAACTCTACATATGACACACTCTCATTCTCAGGATCTACTGGCTGTGGGGGCTGATCATCAATCCCATGGACAAAATCTCTACGAGAAGGCATACTCTGTAATTGGAAGAAATAAGTGGATTAGACTGAGAACTAACTTGAGCTCATGCTCAATTACACGAAATGATCACCAAAATAAGGGAAACTGCTTCAAAGAACATCCTATAGCCTCTTGTACATAAATGTGGCGCGCTACAGACCCATGTGTAAGACTCTACTAGATGCGGCTTTTCAGACTCCCTAGCACACTCTTGAACCTTAGGCTCTGATACCATACCGAGAGTCACACGGTTCTTATGACCTTGAAGGACCACAAGCTAACCCTTTACTGATATCTGTACCTGTACACTACATAATATTTGAAATAAATGCAAAAACTAGCCATGAGGTTCAACACATCTATGAATACTCATAATACAAAAAACTGAATACTAATACATCCGTCTAAAAAGCCTATAAGCTCTCTGAACTGTAGAGTTAAAGGTATAGGTCCCCAACCAACTCCCTCAGCTAAAAATAAATAAATTCTAAAGTAATAATAGTAAACTAAGATTCATCCTCAAAAGAAGAGAACTCACTACTACTAATGCTGACTGGGACTGAACTGCTGAGGATACTCTGGATCCTATGCCTCTGAACCTATGGTGTCAAATAAAACACCATAGCATAAATGCATCAGTACAGGAATATACCGAGTATGTAGACGAGGTAGGATAATGCAAGGTCTCATGTGTGCACAATTTTTAAACTGAATAATCATGAAGATGCCACATGAGAACACATATATAAATACATAGATCATGAGCACAATCATCGCAGCTGTAGATACTGAAACTCAAATACCACTTTACTATAGACTGAAATTACTACTGAAACTGAGATACTGAATCACTGACTCATCTGATACTGGTAACTGAGAGTCTGGACGTACTCACATCAAGGATAAAATTTTGAGCTTACTATTTTTGACTGACAAGATTAGAGATCAACTTTTCTAATAGATTATTTCAGAAGTGATTATCAATGATAAGAAGTATGATCATGTCCGAATCTAACAACAAGAATACTCAATAGAATCTGAGATAGAGATCAAGGCTATCTGACGGGCGATCTCTAGATATGATAATAAGAATACTCAACATGGTCTGAGACTGAGATCAAGCCTCTCTGATGGGAGATCTCTAGATATAATAATAAGTATTTGTATATGAAACCAAGCCTATTTAATGGGATGGTCCATGAATCAATGGAACTATCTGAGTTCCTCACTGAGATAGACGACTGTACCACGCAGTCCTGATTTCTAAAGATTGATACTGAAACTACAATTGTGGAAAGTAGTTACTTAAACGACATGCCCCAACCTACCATAGGTGGGGTCCAACCTTTAACCCCAGCTGGAAGGGTGTTAATACTGTGCCACGGGTAAAGACCTCTCTGGTCAAGCCTCTCTGACAGGATAACCCTCGTGGAAAGTCAGCCTAAGGCAATATAATAGTCAAACCTCTTTGACAGTGACAGCCTCTACTAATAGGGACTCCTACATCCTACGCTAGCTATATAGTTCTAGAGTTCAGGGATTGCTCCTAGCGACTCGGCCTCACTGACGGGGAGCCGATATCCCTTCTCTCACTCGGTGCTAGTTTCTACTCCCAACTAAAAGACTCTGAACTGAAATCTTTACTAAACGCAATTGAACTAAATTTGATACTAATCATGTTTCTCAAAAGATCTGACTGAGTTATGCTGAGATTACTTAGTTCCGTAACTGACGAAAAATGTATTGAATCATGGTATTTGACTGACAATACAGAGCTTGAATAGATTACTCGAATTGATTCTAAGATTAGATTTGAATCACTTGAATACTATTAGATCTGAGCTGATTACAGGAATAAGGCTAGATTACTAGCGATACAGAGATTACAGAGATAACTTAGATTATTGAGCTTTCTTAAGTTCTGCACTTGTCTGAGGATACAGAGTTTTATAGTTCACTGAGTTCTGAGAATCATGGCTCAACTATAATTATCGAGAAACTAACATGGGATGCAGACAATATCTCTATTATCGGGTATAAATACCCCTAGGACTCGATGACATAAAAGTAAAGCATAATCATTCATTCATCATCACGATCGTTTGTATATCATCACAATCATGCATGCATCATCATAATCATTCATTCATCATCATAATCATTCAAGACATCACCTCAAGCATTTAATGATCACAAACATCTTATTCATCATCACAGTTGCCAAGGGGTCACTTTAAGCATCTCGGAAATATAATCATATAGTAACATAGGGGAAAAATGCTACTAGATTGTACTCTATTCAACATAGTTTTACCTCAACTATTTCTTACCTATATCAATCTTGACATGTGTTTGGATATCACATGATTTGAGGAAACTTCATACTATCATGGAATAATTCATTCACTTGGGCATTTTATCAAACACTAGGCATGCATAAACTAACTCACAAGCCGTCAAGTTGGTGATAGGCCGTCATGAATTGTTGTCACAAAAGGGTGAAATTTTGAGTTTCTGGTTAAGGTTGATGACATTGGTGATAGGCCATCACGGGCGTGACAGCTTGTCATTAAATGTCATCACCATAGGTAGAAATCTACCCAGGGATGACGACATTGGTGATAGGCAATCACGAGCATGACGGCTTGTAACAATTATCGTCACCAGTTTCCCAGCCAGACATGCGGAGTAAAATGGACATAACTCTCTTCCCCGTTATCGATTTTTGACAAAATTGGTATCGTTGGAAAGATAATTCAAAGAGATTTTATTTGATATATAGTAATCCTCTAATTCGATATATACAAGGATTTATGGTCGATTAAAGTCGGCAAAAAATTTTGATAGTCACTAAACCATGAACGATAGGAAAGATTTCAACTTGTCTTTGAGTTAGGAGACCTCTATGATCTTAATTTATGCTAAAATAGATTCCCACATGATTCAAAGTATTTCATACTTGGGAAGATATTTCTAAAATATTTAGAATCAGATTTTTCGCTTTAGCAAATACACTCTAAGGCTCAGACTGGAAGAGGATTTTGCGGGGAATTACAGTAAACTTCCAAAGTTCCTTAAGCATTTTGGGAATCTTTTGAGTAACCATAAAACTACACTCCTCAGTGAGTGCTACTGCTTCCACATCCTACAGCTTAACTTTAGTAGTAACCATGTCCCTCAAGTACTTAGCATACTTGGTCATTTCCTGCAGAATATCTAAAAGAGGCAAGTTAATGTATAGCTCTCTGAACCTGTCAAAGAACTTCTTGAAGCACACATCCTCCTTTGCCTTTATATGCTTTTGTGGGAAAAGCAGTTGTGGAGTCTTCTTCACTTCTTTAGCAACATTTTCTTTCAAGTACTCAGTCTTCCTCAACTTTTTAACAACTTGGCCATTTAGTTGTTTAGTCATTGTATCAATATCTACCATCTTAGTTGCCTTTAGAGGTTCTTTGTTAAGATCTTTACCACTTCTCAAAGTGATTGCCATTACTTTTTTTGGGTTTTTTGCATCTTCTGGAAAACCACTTTGAGGCCTAGTATTTGGTGTCTGTGATAATTTCCCCAACTGCAACTCTAAGCTTCTCGTGGCCACTTGCTAGTTCTTTACATCCACAGCTAACTGTGTCTGATTAGCTACAATCTGTTTTACCATTTCTTCCAAGTTGCTAGTTGACTGATTTTCTTGTGCCTGTGGTTGCTGATTTTGCTGTTATTGGTCATTCCATGGCTATGTCTGCCACTTCATATTGTAGGCATTACCATAATTTGGCCTCTGAACATTGCCCAGAATATCACAGACTCCAAATTTGTAGTACACATAGACACTGAATGACCACTGTTTCCATAAACCTCACACCAACTACTGGTTTGTTGGACTGCATAACTACTACTACAGGATGTGCAGCTCACACATTCAGGCTACTGAAGTGAGTATTTATCAAATTTTGTAATGGGCAACCTGAGATGATAAAGTAGTATATTGGTCCACCTCTAACACACCTACAACTTTCTTTGTGGCACTCTTAGAATCACCAAGCCATTCTGGATTTCCTTATGCTAGGTTGTTCAATAAAGTGTACAGCTCATCATAGGTCAATTCCAATGCTTGACTACTTACAGCTGAATTTGACAAAATTTTTGTATTGTGGTCAAGTGATTCTACAAAAGTATGAGCAAGTACCTCATTGGACTATTAATGATGTGGAAAGTCCTGAAGAAGTGCCTTGAACCTCTCCTAAGCAAGATAGAGGTTTTTATCTGGCCTCTGTTTAAAGCTCAGAATCTCACTATAAAGTTTCACAGTCTTGCGAGAAGAAAAGAATGTGATGAGGAACTTTTAGACCAAGCCATCCCATAGTGATTAATATTGTCGGCTTAATTGCTCAACCACCTTTTAGCGTTCCCAATGAGTGAATAGGGGAAGAGTGTCATCCTCACATATTCAACATTCACATCTGCTAGAATGAATATGTCAGTAAGCTCAATGACATTCTGCAAGTAGACTTGTGGATCTTCATGTGCAAGCCCTGTAACTATCCACCACTAATCAACAGCTACACCATATTGTTCTTTATTTTGAACTTCCCTCCAGCAGTTGGTTTCTAAAAAAAGTAAGGTTAGATTTATCAAAAGTGGGATTTCCACTTCCCTAACTGTCCTGCGAACTACTTGTTCATCAACCACGATAGTAGGATTATCTTGTTCTTTTTTTATTTGAGGAATATGGGGTATAAGGATTTCTTTTCTCCTTCATTGATGGAAAAGTTGCTCAAGTTTGGGGCTTGGTTCAACTAATTCCTGATCTCTTTCAAACTTACTACTTTGAAAACCTATTTCTACAATAAAAAACAAAGATCAAGTGTAAAACACCAAAGAAATTTAAAAGGAAAGACTAAAGATAAAACAGCTGCCAAATTACAAGTCCCTATCAACGGCGCCAAAAACTTGACAGCGTATAATATCACACACAAATGTACGTGGTCTACCAAGTAATATAGTGGCCTTCAAGAAAGCCAAATATTGATTCCATAGGGACTTGTTCTAACAGCTATTTGATTTCAGTTCACAATTTAGATCAATTTTGTGCAAGCGTAACCAAATAAGAGTTTTGAATAATTATAAACTAATTGTAAAATAAGCAATGCATAAAATAAAAGACTTGAGACAATTAAAAGAGGAAAGCCCAGGGTTAAAGCACTTCAAACAATCAAACTATGTTATTGGACTTTATTTATTTACTTTCTTATCTTGGTTGTTGATTCGCATAGTTAATCACATGATCATGGTCTCCGACCTCTAACCGTTTACCTAATTTGGGCATTACAACTACACCATTGAGCGGGAATGTAATAATATAATTAAGTTGTTTAAGCAATCATCCTACGTATGAATCAAGTAAGACTTCTAGGTACATCCCTGTCCTAGAAGCTAATTTAAATTCCTTATTTCATAAAATAATAAGAACCCTACTTTGTTTATCCCCACGTTCTATCTTTCTATTCCCTTTCCTGAGATCACAAGGTTGACAATATTTGTATTCTAAGGGTGATCAATCCTCAAATTAGTTAAAACAAGAATAAACAATCAACCAAATATGATAAGCAAATTAAACAAAATCAAATCAAAATAATAGTCTTCATGCTCTTGGCTTTAACGCCAGAAAGAAAATTTTTAGCCACTAATAGCCATAATCATCATCCAATTAATTGTATGAATGATTAAAACCATAAAGAAGCTAAATTAAAGAATGAAAAACCTAAAAATGAAGTAACAGCAATCTCCACAATTGTCCAAGACGTCCTAAGATTATTAATAACATGTACAAGGTTGTATTTATAGATGCAACATCCAAGTTCAAGCCGTATAGGAGTAGGATATCACTTTTGGTAGTGTAGGGAATAAACAATGCCTCGCCTTTCTTATTTCATAGACTAAGAAACACGTCACCTTGCTGTTTCATGGGAAATACCAATGCGTTGCATTGATTGCTGCAAGGGAAAAGTGACACGCCACACCTAAATCGCATAGGCTCACTGGAAGTTGTATCAAATATTTTGGTTAAGTGTTGGGGTCCCTCTTGCCTTGTGGTGTTATTTTGCCTTCAATTCCAGTGTGTTCCTCATCAAATTATAATCAATTTTAACTCCTCAAGTATCCTATTTCATTATAAACTACATATTAGATCTCAAAACATCAAACAATCTATAATGATAAACCAAAAACACAAGCTAAGACTAGGCTAGTTCACATTGATCTTAACTTATTGTTCCAACTCTTGACTTAATCAAATTAAACTTTGAACATTACCTACAAGTTTTCCATATATAATTACACATTTACACCATTTGAAATTCATTTAACACATTAGAATCCTACAAAACTAACTAGACACACACACCTAGCTTAAGCTAGTCATACTAGTTTCTGGATTGAACTCTACAAGACTCAATTAAGTACAAAATTGTTTAAGAACACCTTTACACACTGTAATCACATCCCCAAACACTTATATTCTTATTTATATCATCATCACACATATAACACATGAATTATACTCAAAACAAGGCTAAATAATCCAGAATAACAACACTAGAGGCATAAATATACCCAATATCACTCACCTTAATGAATTTGTGTAGTTAAAGTCCTTTGTTTGAATGATGGTATATATGGCTAAAACCCTTAGCATAATAGATGTGTATACATGGGTAAAGTTCCTGGACTAATGATAATGTGAATGTTGCTAAAGTCCTTGGTGTATTAAGTATAATGAATCTATAACCATGGAAGGTGGTAGTCCTCCACTTTACATCTAATTAATGAACACTTGAAAATAGTGATGAACCTTGATATCTTGACTAGAATGGGCTGTCTCTACGTATGGATAAGTGTATGAATGTGATAAAATGTGATATATTAACTTGTTATTGATTGATGATGTTATCTTATCTCTTATCCTTGAGTTACATGCTATCGTTCCAACCACTAACCATCTCCGGATGCTACATCCCTATACGATATAGGCGCCAGAGCATCTTCTTCTTTTCTTGTGCAGTGATTAGATGATCAAGAGGCTCATGCATTGAATTAAAAGGGTGAGACTCCTTATATTTGGAAGATATTCATCCCTTAGTCCATACCTTTAGGCTTAGTCTCTTTAAGACTTGGTTTGGCTATAGTCGAGGGCTTGTCCGGACATATACATTTATTGACTCCGGTTTTGTATAGAGGTATTGTGAACAACTGTGAACTTAGGCATGATTAGTTATTATTATTATGAATCTAATGTTGACTTATGATAGTATTCTACGAACTTAACTTGTGAATTAGAGTTCCTTCAATTCCTATCAAGTAAAGAGGTATGAAGTGCACCACACTTATAAAAGAGAAGCTATAAGATATTTTAGGAAATATTTCCCTTTTCATGAGTTACAATCTTAAGCTATAAAGTCTAATGTCTTAAATTCCTCTGATTTCATTTACTATCTTTCAGATCATGCCTCAAAAGAGAACTGAGACACAGGTAAACACTAATAAGGGTCCTATGGATGAAGCTCGTCCAACTTTTGAAGTTCAGACCGTGCTAGGTCTACGGCATCTAACTATCCTTGTAGGGTTCTACCTACCAAACCTGACTCATCTCCTCTAATGGATGCTACTAATGACGAGTTTTGTCATGCTATCAACCTCTTGACTCAATTGGTAGCCTCTAAAGTAAAGCATGGTGCCCTGACCATATGTTCTCCAATATAAAGGTTAAGAAAGAACCTTAAGGCTTCATTGATAAAATAGAAAAGATCCTCCAAATCATGCATGCCTCAAAAATTATAGGTGTTGAGCTTACTTCATACCAAGTGAAAGATGTGGCATACCAGTGGTACAAAGGGTGGGAGTTTTCTAGAGGTGTTGATGCTAGTTTGGCTTCTTGGGTGGTTTTATTTGAGGATTTCCTTGACCACTTCTTTCCTCAAGAGTTAAGGGAAGCAAAGGTGGAAGAGTTTGTGAACTTGAAGCAAGGGAGGATGTCTGTGTAAGAGTATATCTTAAAATTCCACCAATTGTCAAGGTATGCTCCCGAGATAGATTTTAGCATAAGGGATAGAATACATAAGTTTGTCTTGATATTATCCCATGGTTTAGTTCTCAAAAGTAAGGTGGCCTTGTTAATTGAGACTATGGATATTTCTAAATTGGTTGTGTATATGCGACAAGGGGAATATGAAAAGAGAAGTAAGTTGAGCTTAGTGAGAAGTAAGAAAAGAAGTTTAGGCCTTCTAAGAGTAGTGATAGAGATGGTGAAAAGTGGCTATGAAAGAAGTAGGGGAGTTTAAGTTCTTTCTTCTTGGCTAGTGTTAGATCTCTGTAGTTAAAGTTTTTGGGTGTTCATTGATCTCAGCTTAATGGTGGGTCCTAGACACAGGGTGCTAAATTTTAGACTAGTGGTGCCTAGTTGGCTCCACCCTACCCTCATTTTAGATTTTATGGCCAGAGTCATCGTGGTGAGTGTAAGAAAAGGAGAGGAAAATGTTTTCATTATGGTCAGCTTGGGAACATGCAGGGTGAGTGCCCTATTCTAGAAGCTTATGGGTCCAATAGGGCCTCTGTGGCTACTTTATTTACTCCCATACCAAAGGGTGCTATGTCTGTTTCTACTTCTGAATGTGGCACTGACGCTGGTCGAAATCGCTTGTATGCACTTGCTACTAGCCAGGATTCTGAGGCATTTCCTAATGTTGTCACAGGTATGTTGAGCCTTTTCTCCCATGATATGTATTGTTTGCTTGATCCAGGGCATACTCTTTCTTATGTGACCCCGTATGTGGCTATGCACCTTGATTGGGGTCTTGAGAGTCTATCAGTTCCTTTTTCTATTTATACCTTAGTTGGAGGCCCTTTTAATTGTTCAAAGGGTCTATAGGGAGTGTGTGATATCTATTGGTGATATAGGTACTCTTGTTGAACTGATAGAGTTAGACGTGGTTAATTTTGATGTCATATTGGGAATGGATTAGTTGCACTTTTGCTATACTTCCCTAGATTGTCGGACCCATAGGGTTATATTCAAATTCCATAATGAGCTGGCCATTATATGGGAAGGTGGTTCCTTAGTGCCAAAGGAAAGGTTTATTTCTTATCTCAAGGCCCAAAAGTTGATTTCAAAGGGTTGTTTGTGTCATTTGGTCTGAGTTAAAGTTTCTAACTCAAAAGATCCTTCTCTAGAATCTGTTCCCATGGTAAATGAGTTTTCTGAGGTATTTACCTATGATCTTCCCGGTGTTCCTCCTGATAGGGAAATTAATTGTGGGATTGATCTTTTCCCAAACACTCATCCAATCTATGTCCTTCCATATAGAATGGCTTCGGAAGAGTTGAAAGAACTTAAGGAGCAATTGAAATACCTCTTAGATAAGGGTTTAATCCAGCCTAGTATGTCTCCTTGGGATGCTCTCATGTTTATTATGTGCAAGAAGGACTGTTCCCTTCGCATGTGCATTAATTATCATCAGTTGAATAAGGTGACCGTAAAGAACAAATATTTTCTTTCTATGATAGATGATTTATTTGATCAACTGCAGGGTGCAAAGTATTTTTCTAAGATTGATCTTAGATCGGGTTATCATCACCTAAGATTAGGGATGCGGATATTCGTAAGACTGTCTTTAGAACCTAATATGGTCACTATTAGTTTCTTGTCATGTTCTTTGGGTTAACCAATGCCTCGGCAGCATTCATGGTTTTGATAAATAGGGTCTTCCATCCATTCTTGGACATGTTTTTCATTATGTTCATTGATGACATCTTACTGAATTCTAAGAGTGAGGTGGATCATGTAGATCACCTCTGTTCTGTGTTACAAACTTTGAAGGATCATTATTTGTATGCCAAGTTCTCTAAGTGTAAGTTTTTGTTAAAATCTGTAGCTTTTCTTAGTCATGTCATCTCTAGTAAGGGATCCTGATGGATCCCCAAAAGATTGTGGCAGTTAAGAAGTGGCCTCTACCTATGACTCCAACTGATATTCGGAATTTCTTGGATCTAGCCGATTATTATAGTTGGTTTGTGGAAAGTTTCTCCACTATAGATGCTCAATTGACCAAGTTGACCAAAAAGAAGGTTAAGTACTTGTGGTCTGATGCGTGTGAGGATAGTTTCGATAAGTTGAAATATAAATTGACTTCAGTTCCAGTTTTGAACTTGCTTGATGGTAGTGATGGTTTTGTGGTTTATTAAGATGCTTCTTGGGTCGGTCTTAGTTGCATATTGATGTAACATGGTAGGGTGGTGGCCTATGCTTCAAGGCAATTGAAACTTCATGAGAAGAACTACCATACTCATGACTTAGAATTCTTAACCGTGGACTTTGCTTTGAAAATTTAGCGGCATTATCTGTATGGTTTAATGTCGATATATTTTTCGAGCATAAGAGCCTTCAATATCTGTTTACCCAAAAGGAGTGGAATCTTTAACAAAAAAGGTGGCTTGAGCTATTGAAAGACTATAATACAAGTCTTCATTACTATCCCGATAAGGCGAATGTAGTTGCCGACGCTCTTAGTAGATTGTCTATGGGGAGTTTTCCCATGTTGATGAGGATAAAAAGGAATAAGTGAGTATCCGCCGGTTGGTGAATCTTAGAGCGCGAATTGTAGACTTTGAGGATGGTGGTGTGTATGTGCATCCAATATCTCAACTGTCTCTTGTCATTAAGATAAAGGAAAATCAAATCTTGGACCCCAAATTGATAAAAATCAAGAGTAATATGGGTCAACACAAAGTTGTGGACTTTGTGATTGGTAGTGATGGTACTTTGAGACACCAAGGTAGGCTATGTATTCTCGATGCCGATGGATTGAGTGAAAGGGTCATGGTCGAGGATCATGGAGCTGTTATGCTATTCATCCCGGTTCCACCAAGATGTTCCATAACCTTAAAGAGTTCTTTTGGTGGAATAATATAAAGAATGATATTGCTAGACATGTGTCTAAGTGTGTGGTATGACAACAAGTCAAGGCTAAGCACTTGAGTCCCAGTGGCCTATACCGGAAGCAATGTGATTTTGTTGATAGAATGACCAAGTCCGCCCATTTCTTGCCTATAAGAACTAATTTCTTAGTAAAATATTATGCTAAGTTGTATCTTGCAGAGATAGTGAAGTTGCACGGTGCTCCAGTGTTTATTATCTCAGAACGTGGCCCTTTATTTTCATCCTACTTTTAGAGGTCTTTCTAAAGAGGTTTGGGAACTATGGTGTGACTTAGCTCCACTTTTCACCCATAAATGAATGGTCAAGAGGAGAGAACTATCCAAACTTTAGAGGATTTTTTTGGGGCTTGTGTAATTGATTATGGTGGTAGTTGGAATAACCATTTGCCGTTGATTCAGTTTGCCTATAATATTAGTTACCCCTCTAGTATTGGCATGGTGCCTTTGGAGGCCTCGGATGGTAGAAGATGTCGATCTCCTTTTGGGTGGTACGAAGTTGGTAAGGGTAAGTTTCTTGGGCCTGATTAAGTTCACCAAGCCTTAGATAAGGTAAAGGTGATTCATGATAGGTTGAAAACTGCTCAAATTCACCAAAAGTCCTATGCAGATGTGAGGTGTAGGAACTTAGAGTTTAGTGTAGGTGATTGGGTATTCTTGAAAGTGTCTCCCATGAAGGGAGTGATATGATTCAGTAAAAAGGGGAAAGCTTAGTCCCCGGTATATTGGTCCCTACTTGATTGTGAAGAGGGTTAGAAATATTGCCTATGAGTTAGAGTTGTCTTCTAGTATGGACTCTATTCACCCGATTTTCCATGTCTCTATGTTGTAGAAGTGTGTGGGTGATCCTTCCTTGGTTATTCCCTCAGAAGATGTTGGTATCTCAAACTCTTTGTCCTATGAAGAGGTACTGGTGAGGATCTTGGATTGGCAAGTTCACCGATTACGAATAAAAGAGGTGGCTTTGGTGAAGGTTCTATGGAGGAACCAAAAGTTCAAGGAAGCTCCTTGGGAGGCGGAAGAAGACATGAATTGCAAGTACTCATATTTATTTCCTATTTCGAAAACTTGTGATGGAGGTATATGCTAATCTCCTTTCCTTGATGTATGTATTTGATAGGCAATGTAGTAAGGTCTCCAATGATTGAGATTTGTTTATGTCTTTGTTAGATAATGGATTAAAGTTCCCGATGTGTGAAATGATTGGTGTCTTGTTATACCACGGATTAAAGTCCTTAATAATATGAAATGATGTATGACTTGTTGTGATGAGTTTAAGTCTCTAATAATTTAAAATGATTCATGCTCTTGACAGATGATGGAGTAAAGTCCCCAATGTTTGAACTGCCTTATATCCTTGAAGGTTGATAGGTTGAAGTCCTAAAGTTGTGAAATGAGTAAGAGTTGGAAAGTAATGGGTTTGAGTCCCAAGACAAATGAAATGAAATGGTTAATTGATGGTGATCACAATATGTGTTGTGCTATGTTGTAATGTTATTTTGTGCTTGGTGCTAATTTGTTTGACGTTTGGTTGTGATATGTGCCAATGTGTTGACATGTGTTCATGCTTTCCTTTCCCATCATTCGCAGACAAATGATCCTAAGTGGGGGAGAATGATACACCCGAGAATGTGGCCTTGCAAAATTTTTAGTTGATTGGCAGTGAACATGATATATGTGTTGTGTTGTATCCTTGTAGTGTGTTTTTTCTAACTTGAGTAAAGATGTTTTGGTGTTTTTTTGATTTTTTAACTTGTATCTATACATACCTATCAATGTAGGAGAGAATTGAGACACCTAGACCTTGGAAAACAACAACCTTTTTGTGTCGTTGGAGTGTATATGATTGGGGTGCTTGAGTCATACCCTAGGTAGCGATATGTCATGGTAATGTACTGTCCTCCATACGACAAGGCCATTCCTTGGTGGTAACCAATGCATATGAGTTGTATACTACTCAACTGTATAGAGTAAAGTGTCAAACCGTGTGGACTGTTTTGGTTAAGGGTGGTCCATACGAGTTAGGTCACGAGTCGTACCCTTTGGATATGACTCAAGGGTGTCTAGTCGTACCCTAACCTATGTGGTTGACCTAGAAGAAGCATAGGGAATAAGTTAGGGTACCAATCGTACCCTAGGTCACGATTTCCAAGCGAACCATAAGGAGAAGTCATACCCCTGCATGTGTGGGATTTTAAGCTTTTAACCAATGACCTTTTGGTCAATTCCCTTGCCTAAAAACCTAAACCCTCTCACTATATAATTCACAGTATCCTCCTAAGTCTTCATTTGACAAGGCTTAAATATCCTAAACACTCTAAAGGCTCTTGAAGTAAGATTTGAGGCTAGGGTTTTAAGGTGTTCATCTAGTGTCAAGAAAGAGGTCAAGTTTATTGGTGATTCAAGTTGTTTAAGGCATGTATTTCTTCCCTTTTTTAAATAACTCTAAACCCATGTATTTCACACTTGAATTAGTAAGTGTACATGGTGGTTTTGAATCAAATGAAAAGGGTTTTACTACCTAACAATGAATAATGACGATTCTTGTTTATACTTGTGTTGATACATATTATTGATGATAGATTGCATATGTGGATGCTTGTTGTGTGTTTTTTAACATAAGGGTCTTGAGTAACCCTAGTCTTTATGATATCTACTATGAAAATGACCTTGTTATAAGTATGCACAAAAGGTGCTTGTGAAAATGTCTAAGTGAATTGTCTAGTCAATTGTCGATGATTTGTTGAACTAGGGCAATGGCCCAATGAGTATGAATGTTTGATAAATGTTATGATAAGAGTATGGTGAGTCATGCAAGGTGTGATGATAACCTTGTTGTGCTAAATCGCCAATAGGGAGTTGAAGTCCCTTAATGTTAAGATGAACTTGCATTTTGCGTTGAACTAAAGTGTGGTATGAGAATGCTACTAAAATGTGAATGTCTTATGAGGGTCTTAAGGACCATAAAAATAATGGTGTGATGAATTGAATAAAGGCATTTACTTACTGAGATGGTTTAGCAAAGAAGGCTCCCATAGTGACAGTGAGGTCTTGTGTAGTGTTGAATTGGCTAAATGGCTAATGTCCCTAACTGTTTATAGAATGTGTGTTGATGCATAGACAATAGAGTAAAGTCTCTAATGTCAACTAATGATGGTTATGATGGCATGAGGTTAAAGTCTCTTGTCTTACGTGATAGCTTGAGGTCAAAGTTCCTTGCCCTATGATATGTCTTGAAGTTAAAGTCCTTCACCCAATGTGAATGCAAGGTAAAGTCCTTTAATTAAGAAGAACTCTTAAGGTCAAGGTACCTCGCCTCAGGAAGAGCCTTGTGGTAAAGTTCAAATATACCATGTGGTTAGAGTCCCCTGTCTAACAAACGGGCATGAGGATGGAGTCCCTCACGGTAACGCCCCAAAAATGGGTCCCGAGATGTTACACAGTGCTTAAGGATATAAATAGCCCCAAGCTAACCCTTTGAACCTGCTAACATATCTAAACACTTAAATAAAGATATTGAAAGCAATATCATGAAAACCCATTGTATCAAGTCTAAATGATGTGGATAAGTACTGTAAAAGTAACAAAAGATGGAACCTCTGACAATTATGACAAATCCAGCCTGACAAGCCTCTACTACTCAATGTACTATTAAGCCATTTGGACAGACCCCAACTGACTCGAACTCCAAGGAACAAAAGTAATCAACTCATAATGAAACTAAAAGTCCGAATAACACGTCCTCGAATCATGAGGACTCACCACCGCAGAAGATGTAGAACAACGTGCTCGGGAATCACTATCAAGGCTGGGACTGAGCACCTGAACTTACATTATAAAAAATGTAGCCCACATACGAGTATGTGGGTCAGTACAATGGAAAATGTACCGAGTATATGGGGGTGTGTGCAATTTCAATAATCAAATATCACAATATTTATAAGAAACATACATGCTGATGTAAATGACTCACTTAGCTTGAATTAAAACATCATAATCATGGAAGAATAATATACGTAAAGTAAAACAAGTGAGTCATTATAATAAATTATCAATTCACTTTCTTCT
The DNA here is from genome assembly GCF_002878395.1 of Capsicum annuum. Taxonomy (NCBI): domain Eukaryota; kingdom Viridiplantae; phylum Streptophyta; class Magnoliopsida; order Solanales; family Solanaceae; genus Capsicum; species Capsicum annuum. Next base: position 40,220 of record NW_025835645.1, read on the forward strand.
CGGTTTCGAACTTGTAAAGTAATCAAGTCTTAAAACAGCTCTCTTTAGAGCATACATTTCAATCTTTTAGAAACAAGAAACTTTCTCAGAAATCATAGTTTTCAATCCATACACACTTATCTTAGATAGAGTAGAGACACACTATGGGAGTTTCTCATAACCGACATAAACCATGTGAGCTACATGGAGTCCAACGTCCAACTCACATTGGGGAGAGCCGCCTTATCCTTGCCATTAGAGTAGGACTTTAATAATTCATTCATTCACTAGTCATCACTATATCAGCCTCAAGCTCACATCCTATGGGGGCTAGGGAAGTACCACAGTTCCCCACTCGGTGCTAAATACTACTCCCGGACTTAGCTCAGAATTTTTAAAAGACAATACACCTTACACAATTCAATACTTTGCATTGGGAGCCAATATGCTACCCCTTTTATCATAATTCAATCAAATGGTGTGGATTTCTTTTCTCACTTGGGTTCAAAATCAACTCTTTCACGACCAGAAAGGTCAAATCTTTCTACATCATGTCAATTCATTCAATTCTCAAGATGCTTATAACACATGATTTCTCAAAAATAACAATCTCAAATAGGGTTCAAAGACCCATATATCAATATCACAATAAAACCTTCAATATTTACGCTTTATATCGTAGACATATATATAAATCACTTTAAATCTTAAAAGTTCAGCTTTATGTATAACCATATCAAAATTCTCATGAAAGCAATATAAGGTATAAATTCATACTTCAAATTCATAGGAAAAAGTATAAAATCATATATCTTCATAACATAAAACCAACTTTGGGCACAAGAACGAAAGAGTATTCTTGTTGAAAAGCCCCACATACCTTTATGGTAATGAAATTGTTGAAAGATTGGACCTTCAATTTTAATTGTGTAACCCTAGTTGTTTTGCCCCTATCGTGCTCATGGATGATGTGCTTAAACTGATAATAAGGTTATGATATGATTAGAAACAGTTAAATTCATAAGGTTAAGTTTAGGGATGTGCAAGGAGTGTTAAAAGACTTAGTTGTCCTCGCCATAACTCAAAAATGGAGTGTTTTCATTACTAGAACCCTAAGTGTGCGTCGTACACCACATCACATATGCTAGGGTGTGCTCCGTACACCTTATCACACAAGCTATGGTATGCGTCGCACACCTTATCACACACTTGAGGGTGTGCATCGCACAACCTATCACACACCCATTCCAGTAGCCATGTGCGATTGGTTAGGCGACGTACTCCAATTTGTAAAGCCATAACTTCTTGCTCGGGTGTCCGATTTTGGTAAAATTGGTATCATTGGAAAGCTAATCCGATTCTCTAAAATTTGTTGGATTGAAATATACAAGAATACCATATATTCATCAAGTTATGCTCATTCAAATATGACCCTTGCAAAATCAAACACTAAAACTTGATGGATTCAAAAACTCTTAGCTTGCATTACCTTAAGTGACTCATATGAATACATTTAACACATCATAAGCTTCTTTTCACTAGGATACTGATGGTAAGTCATGTTCTCAAATATGAATTACAGGATAAGAGGTTTCACATGCAGGAACAACGGTTCATGTTCTTGCTTAGAAATGTATGGGGTGTTACAATATCTCCCCCTTGGGGACATTCATCCTCAAATGAAACTTGATAGGTTATGAATAAGGAGAAAAACTAAGGGCACAAAGCTGAAACATCTTGCTAAACGGATTCCACTTCTTTCTGAACTTTCGGATACTTCATAGAATGCATAAACCCATAGTTGGATTGGCTATACAGCTATAACTTTATTAAAAAGGGATTGAAGTAAGAAAGAATGGTGCCTTTGGCTTGATCTGAACTTCTGGGAAAGAGGTACGGGTACTTGGATCGCATATCTTCTTCAGCTTCCCAAGTAGCACCCTCAACTGACTGATTTTGCCACATCACTTTGACCAAGGGAACTTCTTTGTTCCTTAGTCTCCGAACTTGGTAATCTAAAATCTCAACAGGAACCTCATCAAACGAAAGACTGTCTTGCACATCAGGGCTTTCTAAAGGATTACAACAAAACAATCACTAATGTGTTTCCTAACCATGGAAACATGAAAGACAGGGTGAACAATTGACAACTCTGCAGGTAACTCAATCTCATAAGCCACTCTTCCTACAGGATTCAGGATCCTATAGGGACTGACATAGCGGGGACTAAGCTTCCCCTTCATCCCAAACCTCTTCACCCCCTTCATGGGTGAAATTTTCAGGTACACCAGATCATCCACTTCAAACTCTAAGTCTCTACGCCTCACATCTGCATATGACTTTTGATGACTCTGAGCTATCTTCCACCTATCTCTAATCAACTTTACCTTCTCCATTGCCTCAAATACTGCGTTAGGCCCATCTATAGTAGCCTCACCCACCTCGAACTAGCCTATGGGTGATCTACACCTTCAACCATACAAAGCCTCAATAGTTCCATCTGGATGCTAGCATGATAACTATTGTTATACGCAAAATTAATTAGTGGAAAATTCTCATCCCAACTACCATTGAAGTTGAGAGCACACGCTCTTAACATATCCTTCAAAGTTTGGATGGTCCTCTCGGCCTGACCATCCGTCTGCGGGTGAAATACAGAACTCAAATAAACTTGGGTGCCCAGACCTTTCTGAAAAGCCTTCCAAAACTGAGAAGTGAATTGAGTACCCCTATCCGAAATGATAGACAAGAGAACTCCATGCATCCTGACTAACTCCCGAATATATAATCTAGCATAGTCCTCAGCCGAATAGGATATATGCATGGGCAAGAAATGCGCTGACTTAGTCAGTCTATCAATAATAACCCAAATAGAATTGTGATGGCATCGGGAAAGATGTAGACCAATCACGAAATCCATATTAATATCTTCCCACTTCCAAGTAGGAATACTGAACTCTTGTATCACACCACCAGGTCTCTGGTGCTCAACCTTAACCTGCTAACATATTGCATACTTCTCCACAAACTTAGATATATCTTTCTTCATACAACACCACCAATATATTTCCCGCAAGTCACGGTACATCTTGGTAGCACCAAGATTAATAGAATACCACTCACCATGTGCTTCAGCCATGATTCTCAGCCTTAGTTCATCAACATTTGGAACACACAACCTACTCTGCAGCCTTAACACACCATCTCCCTCTTGGGATAAAACCTCTACCCTTTGGTCTTTGAATGACTCTTTCAGTCTGATTAAGCTAGCATCTAAGTCCTGCTTCTCCTTTACTTCAGAAACTAAGGATGATTCAGAACTACTCTAAACTAACATACTTCCCTCAGCAGAATCAAGCAGCCTAACACCCATCCTAGCCAAACGATGCACATCACGAGCTAACTCTTTCTTACCTTCCTCAACATGCAAAACACTACCCATGGTCACCCTAATAAAGGCATCTGCTACTACATTGTCCTTGCCCGGATGATACAACACACTCATATCATAGTCTTTTAACAATTCTAACCACCTCTTTTGTCTAAGGTTCAACTCTCTCTGGGTAAACACATACTGCAGGCTTTGGTGATCACTAAAAATATCTATATGCACACTATACAAATAATGTCTCCAGATTCTTAAAGCAAACACTGCAGCAGCCAACTCTAAGTTATAGGTCCGGTAGTTCTTCTCATGAGGTTTCAACTACCTAGAAGCAGAGGCTATAACTTCCCCTCATACATCAACACACAACCCAAACCCATTTTTGAAGCATCACAATATACCATAAAATTATCTACACCATCAGGCAAAGTCAACACAGGGGTGAAAGTGAGTCGAGTCTTCAACTCCTGAAAACTCTTCTTGTAGGAATTAGACCAGAGAAACTTTACTTTCTTTTGGGTCAACCGAGTCATGAGAGACACAATAGAAGAGAGCCCTTTAATAAAACGGTGGTAATAGCCAGCTAGACCCAAGAAACTCCTAATATCAGATGGAGAGATAGGCCTAGGCTAATTTCTTACAGCTTCTGTCTTTTAGGGATCAACTCTAATACCTTCGGAAGAAATAATATGACCCAAAAATGCAACTGACCTTAGCCAAAATTCACACTTACTGAACTTGGCGAACAATTGATGATTTCTAAGTATTTGTGAGACAATTCGGAGATGGTCTACATGGTCATCCTCATTGCGGGAATATACAAGAATATCGTCAATAAAAACAATAGTGAACATATGAGGATATGGATTGAACACTTAATTCATGAGGTCCATGAAAGCTGCGGGGGTATTGGTTAGCCTAAAAAAATGACAAAAAACTCAAAATGACCATAGCGAGTTTGAAAGGCTATTTTTGAGATATCACACTCCCTTACTTTAAGTTGGTGATAGCCGGATCTAAGTTCTATCTTGGAAAAATAACTCGCACCTTGTAACTGATCAAACAAATCATCTATTCTTGAAAGGGGATACTTGTTTTTGATAGTGACTTTGTTAAGATGACGATAGTCAATGTACATATGCAAAGAACCATCTTTCTTCTGCACGAATAGAACAGGTGCACCCTAAAGAGAGACACTAGGCCTTATGAAACCTTTGTCTAACAGATCTTTGAGTTTCTCTTTCAACTCCTTAAGTTTTGCGGGTACCATAGGGTAGGGAGAAATAGAAATGGGTTGGGTGTCAGGAATAATATCAATCCTGCACTTTATCTCTCTATTGGGAGGTATCCCTAGAAGATCTTCCAGAAACACGTCAAGAAACTCATTAACAATGTTGACTGACTGGAGAGTTAGAGTATCAGACTTAGTGTTTTTTACTCTAACCAAATGATATATGCAACCTTTGGAAATAAACTTTCTGGCTTTGAGATATGATATAAAATGACTCTTAGGGGATACAGAATTTTTGGACCATTCTAAAACTGGCTCACCAAGAAGCTAAAATTTGACCATATGGGTACGAAAGTCTATAGATGTATAGCAAGAGTGAAGCTAATCCATACCCAGGATAACATTAAAATCCTCCATGTCTAACTCTATCAGACCAGCAAACATGACTCTATGAAGGACCGTAACAGGATACTTTTTATACACTTTCTGGGCAATAATAAATTTACCTACTGGGGTAGAAACTAGGATAAGCTCAGGAATATTTTTGGGATGCACTTCAAAGTTCATAGAAACCAGTGGGGTCACATAAGAAAAATTTGACTCGGGATCCAAAAGCACATAAACATCAAAATGGAAAACACGGAGTATACCAGTAATAACATCTGGAGAGTCCTCTTACTCCTGGCGGGATGGCAAAGCATAGAAATAATTCTGGTACTGACCGTTAGCGGTGCTAGAAGAAGCGCCCTAAGTAGGGGATGGACGAGTTACTGGAGCTGGAGCACTAACAGTCTGAGTCTGAGGGCGAAAATCAGTTTTCCCCTACCTGGCATGCAAGCACACTCTAAGTCTGTGACCCAGGTCACCACACCCAAAGCAGCCTCTCTTCTCCCCCCAACACTCACTCGGATGGGTCCTACCACACTTAGCACACGGAGGATAATTAGGCCTTGTACCAACACTATGATGTGACCTAGACATAGATGGCTTATTTTCTTGCTCCTGCCTGTCTCCAAGCATAGGAGCGCTAGCTGATGACGGTGCTGGCATAGATGAACAACTCTAAAATTAAGGTCGATTCCCTCTCTGAGACCTGGTATGACCATAATTGTGCTACTCATATCTAGCCCTCTTATTTCCCCTTACTCTGTCTCTCTCTCTGAGCTTATCTGCTTCAATCTGCTAGCATGAAGCATCAACCTAGACATATCCATATCCCTATTTAACATATTAGTCCTACAATCCTTCAACACTAAACCTAAAACACCTGTCACGAACTTACTCATGCTAAACCGAGCATCAACAATTAAGTTAGGAACATATTTTGCCAATTGGTTGAACTTCAAGCAGTACTCCTTAACAGTCATGGATCCCTGCCTCAAATTCATGAACTCCTCTACTCTCTCTTCCCTTATCTCTAATGGAAAGAACTTATCTAGGAACACATCCTAGAATACCTGCCAAGTCATAGGGGCAACACCCTCCTCTCTCTGCTTCTTCCATGCAATAACCCAGTCATGATCTATGTCTTTCAACATGTAAGATGCCATCTTAACACTTTCTTCCTCAGATACGTGCATCACCCATGTAATATTCCTCACCTCCTCAAGAAATAACTGTGGTTCTTCACCTGCCTTAGACCTGTAGAACTCTGGTGGATTCATTCATATAAAATCATGAATTCTAGCAGCAGCTGAGTTACCTCTCTGCTGAGGTGAAACTGGGGCCTGATTTGCCTGAACATTGGAGATAACAGCTTAGGCCAGTGCCTAAAAGGCTACCTAGAACTCAGTGTGGGATACATTTGCATTAAGGGGATTAGTAGGCTGAGGTGGATGATCATTTTTTTTTCTATGAGCTCAACAAAGAGTCATTTTGTAAAGCAAGAGAGCACGAATCAATATCTAAGAGAGACAAGTTTAAGCACGATGGACTTGAAAGAAAGAAATAACTTTTTCCTAAAATGTCTCGTAGCCTCTTGCTCATAGATGTGGCGCGCTACACAGTAATGATCAAGAATCTATTTAACACGGCTTGTCAGACTCCCTAGGACTCCTTAAACCTTAGGCTCTGATACCAAGTTTGTAATACCACAAAAATGGGTCCCGAGACGTCACATAGTGCTTAAGGCTATAAGTATCCCCAAGCTAACCCTTTGAGCCTGCTAACATATCTAAACACTTAAATAAAGATGTTGAAAGCAATATCATGAAACCCATTGTATCAAGTCTAAATGAAATGCAGATAAGTACTATAAAAGTAAAAAAAATACAAAACCTCTGACAATTCTGACAAATCCAGTCTGACAAGCCTCTACTACTCAATGTACTATTGAGACATTGGGACAGACCCTAACTAACTCAAACTCCAAGGAATAAAAGTAATCAACTCATAATGAAACTAAAAGTTTGAATAATACGTCCTCGAATCATGAGGACTCACCATCGCAGAAGATATAGGTCAACGTGCTCGGGAATCACTATCAAGGCTGGGACTGAGCACATAAACCTACATTATGAGAAAATGTAGCCCACATATGAGTATGTGGGTCAGTACCATGGAAAATGTACCGAGTATATGGAGGTGTGTGCAATTTCAATAATCAAATATCAAAATATTAATAAGAAACATGCATGCTGATGTAAATGACTCACTTAGATTGAATTAAACCATCATAATCATGGATGAATAATATAGGTAAATTAAAACAAGTGAGTCATTACAATAAATTATCAATTCACTTTCTTGTCAGTTTCAAACTTGTAAAGTAATCAAGTCTTAAAACAACTCTCTTTAGAGCATACATTTCAATCTTTCGAAAACAAGAAACTTTCTCAGAAATCATAGTTTTCAAACCATACACACTTATCTTAGATAGAGTAGAGACACACTATGGGAGTTTCTCATAACCAAAATAAATCATGTGGGCTACGTGGAGTCCAATGTCCAACCCACGTTGGGGGAGAGCTACCCTATCCTTCCCATCGGAGTAGGACTTTAATAATTTATTCATTCACTAGTGATCACTATATCAGCCTCAGGCTCACATCCTATGGGATCACGTAGTTCTAGGGAAGTACCATACTTCCCCAGTCGATGTTAAATACTACTCCTAGACTTAGCTCAGAATTTTTAAAAGATAATCCACCTTACACAATTCAATACTTTGCATTGGGAGCTAATATGCTACACCTTTTATCATAATTCAATCAAATGGTGTGGATTTATTTTCTCACTTGGGTTAAAAATCAACACTTTCACGACCAAAAAGGTCAAATCTTTCTACATCATGTCAATTCATTCAATTCTCAAGATGCTTATAACACATGATTTCTCAAAAATAACAATCTCAAATAGGGTTCAAACACCCATATATCAATATCACAATAAAACCTTCAAGATTTACTCTTTATATCATAGACATATATATAAATCACTTTAAATCTAAAAAGTTTAGCTTTATGTATAACCATATCAACATTCTCATGAAAGCAATATAAGGTATAAATTCATACTTCAAATTTATAGAAAAAGGTATAAAATCATGTATCTTCGTATAAGAAAACCAATTTTGGGCACAAGAACAAAAGAGTATTCTTGTTGTAAAACCCCACATACCTTTATGGTAATGAAATTGTTTAAAAATTGGACCTTCAATCTTGATTGTGTAACCCTAGTTGTTTTGCTACTATCGTGCTCTTGGATGATGTACTTAAACTGATAATAGGTTTATGATATGATTAGGAATAGTTAAATATATAAGGTTAATTTTAGGGACGTGCAAAGAGTGTTAAAAGACTTAGTTGTCCTCGACATAACTCAAAAATAGAATTTTTCATTGCTGAAACCCTAAGTGTGCATCGCACACCTCATCGCATATGCTAGGGTGTGCACCGCACACGTTATCGCACAAGCTAAGGTATGCGTCTCACACCTTATCACACACTTGAGGGTGTATGTTGCACAACCTATCACACACCTATTCCAGTAGCCATGTACGATTGGTTAAGCGATTCACTCCACTTTGCAAAGCCATAACTTCTTGCTTAGGTGTCAGATTTTGGTAAAATTGGTATTATTGGAAACCTAATCCAATTATATACAATTTGGTGGGACAAAATATACAAGAATACCACATATTCATTAAGTTATTTTCATTCAAATATGACCCTTGCAAAATCAAACACTAATACTTGATGGATTCAAAAAATCTTAGCTTTCATTACCTTAAGTGACTTATATGAATACATTTAACACATCATAAGATTTTTCTTACTATGATACTCATGGTAAATCATGTGCTCAAATACGAATTATAGGATAGGAGGTTTCACATGCAGGAATAATGGTTTGTGTTCTAGCTTATAAATGTACAGGGTTTTACACTAACCTAGATGAATGTGTGTGGTTAAAGTGGTTTTATTGAATTATGGTATGTGTGGCTAAAGCCCTTAGCATAATGAATGTGTATACATAGGTAAAGTACCCAGACTAATAATAATGTGAATGTGGCTAAAGTCCTTGCTGTATTAAGTATGATGAATCTATAATCATGGAAGGTGGTAGTCCTCCACTTTACGTCTTATAAATTAATACTTGAAAATGGTGACGAACCTTGATGTCTTGACTAGCATGGGCTATATCTCTATGTATGGATAAGTGTATGAATGTGATAAAATATCATATATTGACTTGTTATTGATTGATGACGTCATCTTATCACTTATCCTTGAGTTACTTGCTAGTGTTCCAATCGCTAACTGTCTTCGAATGCTATGTCCCCACATGATATAGGTGCCAGAGCATCTTCTTCTTTTCATGTGTAGTAATTAGACGATCAAGTGGTTTGTGCATTGAATTGAATGGGTGAGCTTACTTATACTTGGAAGACATTTATCCCTTAGTCCTTACCTTTAGTCTTAGTCTCTTTAAGACTTGGTTTGGCTATAGGCGGGGGTTTGTCCCAAAATATACATTTATTAACTCCAATTTTGTATAGAGGTATTATGAATAACTGTGAACTTGGGCATGAGAAGTTATTATTATTATGAATCTAATATTGACTTATGATAGTATTCTGTGATCTTAACTTGTAAATTGGATTTCCTTCGACTCCTATGACATGAAGAGGCATTTTGGTTGGGTTATGGGGCAACCTCCGATACATGTGTACTTGAGGTGACCATACGACATGGCCCAAAGTTTAGGGAGTGTCATCTTGGTTAATGGTTGGATTTATGTTCAATATATTTTAATTTGGGCTTTAAGGGAATTGTATAGCACGTCGTGAAGGTGTAGTCCCTGGGGAACTGATACTGAAAACCACGTTTATCAGTATAGGGTTGTACATGATCTTATGCTTAATTCAGATATTATACTTTGGATGGATATATCCTTGGTGTATTTAGCTATTTCTCAATTTTCTCGGTTCGTGCGGCTAACACGCTCTAGGGCCTTTTCATCAGGGGGAATTGACCCACATAGCCCATGGGTGCATTTAAGATGGTGTGAACTACATAGTTCAGGCTAATGGTTTAAAATCTCTTGTTGATGACCTTTGTCCCTATTCCGGCATCTTGTATATGTATATATAAATATTGTACATGTGGATTTTGACTGGATTTGGTAAAAAAACATTATTTTATCCCTTTTTTGAGTTACATGCTAATTCTAGCCCCACTGACTATCCATTGATGCTGCATCATTTCATGATGTAGGGTGCAATGGCTTTTCTATTGCTCCTGTGCAATGTTAGGTGATTTTGTATTCTTATGGATCTTTTGTGAAGTAGTGAGACTCTATCGTTTGAAAGGTCCGATCAATGCATTACTTTCAGTATTGTTTAGCATTTTATTTAGTATTATTTTGGTTGGTATTCTGGTTTTAAAGGATTTTTTCAACAAGTGCTGGGCTGATTTTTCATTTTGTTTTAACTTTTGGATTTTATTTGATTCTTTTATCTCTATAACTATATTGGTTGGTTTCCAATGTATTCATTTATTTTTATCTAGAGGTTAGGCTTAGGGGGTGGTCTCCGGCTCATGGTGGGCTTGAGATACCCATAACGACTAGGCCCTATTTTGGATCATAACTAGCTTGGTATTAGCATGATTCAGGGTCTTTAGGTCTCTACAAAGCTGTGTCGAATTGAGTCCCTTTCATAAATGTGTAGCGCGCCACACTTATAAAGGATAGGCTACAAGGAATTTAGGAATATTTTCCTTTCTTGTTTTCTATTTCAGGCTATAAAGTCTAATTGCTATGAAAATTCTCTAATCCTTGGCATACTCGTGTTTTAGATCATGCCTCCCTAAAGATCTAACGGTCGCACAAACTCTGTTGGAACCTCTTTCCCACCTGGGGAAGAGATGGAGGGAACTCACTCTATTTATAGAGTGCAAACGTGTTCTAGGGTCCCTGCTTCTGACTATACTATTTTATGTGGGGTTCCACCAGTCCCTATTAGTCCTCCTTGGGCTTTTCAGGCAGGCAATACTTATACTTAGTCACCTCAAAGAGATATATCTAATGCAGAATTGTATTAGTCTATTCATATGTTTGCCAATTAGTGGTATCATAGTCTCATTAGTCTACTCATGTTGATCCTGCTATTAATTAATCTAAGATCACTCAGTTCTGCTAGTTAATGAGATTGAATCCTCCAACCTTTACAGGCTCTAAGGTTGGGGATGATCCTCAGGGTTTATTAATGAGATAGAGAAAATTTTCAGGGTTATGCATGCTACTAATTTAGAGGGTATGGAGTATGCTTTGTATTTGTTGAAAGATATGGCTTACCAGTGGTATAAAAAGTGAGAAGTGATAAGGGGGTTATGATATCGAGTTGATGGTGTGGGATGAGTTTTAAGGTGCTCTTCTTGATCAATTCTTTCCTCAGGAGTTGAGAAAAGCTAAGGCTAAATAGTTTGTAACTTGAAGTAGGGTAGCTTAAGTGTTAAGTAGTACACCCTAAAGTTCCAAAAATTGTACCATTATGCTCTGGAGTTAGTGTTTGTTATGAGGTCCAAAATGAGAAAGTTTTCTTCTAGTTTATCCCGTGATTTTATGTTAGAGCGAAAGGCATCTATGTTGAATAATGACATGGATATCTCTAGGTTGGTAGTTTATATGCATTAGGTACAAAATGAGAACAAAAAGCAAGTAGAGATTGGATAGAGGTAGAACAGGAAATTTAGATATTAAGAGAAGGGTTTAGGTCAGCAAAACAATGGGAGAAATGGTAGACAATGGACCAAGAACAAGAATTGGAGAAATTCATATTTGACAGCTAGTGCTCCTTATCCTATGCCTTTTGGTGATTATTGTTTTCAGGGTAGAAGTAGTCCTAAGTCATAAGGTTCCTAATCTAAGGTTAGTGGAGCTTAGTTAGCCCCTTTAATACCCCATACTCTCCTAACTAAGTTTTTCTCTCAGCACACGAGAATTTCTATATAACACGTTCAAAATACTCAGAATTTTCTAGCTTAAAACTTACCAAAGTGTAGGAAATTCAGTCAGCTCTCCAACATTATAAATTTTGCCCAAATCCGATATCTGGGTAAGAAGTTTTGGCCCTTTTTGTAAAATTGTATGTCAAATTGAGTAGCACAACATGGCGGTGAGGTTCAAAATGACATTTATCAGTTTTCATTGAGACACCGCGATTCCAGTGCATTACGGTGAATTCCCAATTCCCAATTGGCTTTTTCTAGTGCATCAACGGAATAACAGTGCATCACGCCATAGTGCCATTTCGCAATTGTCATTCTCCAATGAGGCACCGTGATAGCCCCGCATCGTGCTAATGTCTATTTTCAAAATTTTCAACTTCCAATAGCCCAAAAAAATTATACCACGTCATACCAAAAGATGATCTCGCGATGGTTTATTTTTGAATAATTTCAGCCAATTTCCAGTGGCTCACCAAAATTGGGAATCCAATGAGTAAATTTTAATTCTTTTAGGGGTAATTTGGTGTTTTTCACGGCCCTAATCAGTTTAAGAATGTTAATTAACCTCTACAAAACCAGGACTGTCAAAAATAGTCATCCAATTATTAGATATCTATGATATCAGTTACTCAGTTTTCATAATTCAGTACTCCATTTCAGTATAAGTCTCAGACACAGTAAATATATTTATGTATATGCACAGTATTGCATAATTAGTGCCTACAGTAGCTTCAGTTATCCACGTACTCTCATTCCGTTATATTCATATCACTCAAATAGTTATTGTCCATGCATATAAACCCATGTATTTCAGCCTTACCTCATCTAACATACCAGTACATTCCACGTAATGATCGCATACTCTTTTCTTGTACTATGATGTATCATATCATAGGTTCGAATCTCAAGTTCCTGACCGCACTTAATCAGATTCAGTCAGTAACAACAGATTCAGTAGTGAGTCCTCATCTATCGAGGATATTCTTTTACTTCAGTATTATAGTAGATTCAATATTTTTATTAGTTAGAGTTAGTTGGGGGTTTGTCCCATTAACTCCATATTTAGACAGTTCAATAGAGGCTTTTCAGACTAAACTAGTTCAGACAATACTTATTTTCCAGATGTTATTATTAGTTGCTATATTTATCAGTATTTAGATTATGAACCTTATGGTATTTTAGCCTAACTTCTTTATTATTTCAGTGTTGTTATTCAGTGCTCGCATCAAGCACCAGTCATGGCTTCGCTTGTGATCCTTCAAGGTCCTAAGCACCATGTGATATCCGGGGTACAAACTCGAGGCATTACAAACTTGGAATCAGAGCCTAAGGTTTAGCAAAGTCCTAGGGAGCCAAAAAGCCACATCAAGTAGAGTCTTGTGTATGGATGTGAAGCACACCACACTTATGGACAAGAGGCTATGAGGCATCTTTAGGAAAAGTTTCCCTTCTTTTAGTATTCATGTCATCTGAGTGAGCATGAGCTCAAGTTAAACTATCTGTCTAATTTATTTCTTCCTCCCATTTATGGAATATGCCTCCTAAAAAGAACAACGGAAGAAGAACTGGAAGCCAGCTAGCCTCTCCGCCCATTCAGGTAGATCCCTTAGACGAGCATGTCTCCCATGTGGGATTTAGAGCTGCATTCACCACTCTAGCCCATTCGTAGCAGCCAAGAATAAATGGCTAGTTACTTTTCAGGCCAACCCAGTGGTCAATACTACTGCAGCCAGTATTTGGGACTTCACCTAAATGAATCCTTCCTTATTTTTGGGATCTAAGTTTGAAGAGGATCCACAGGAGTTCCTTGATTAGGTGCAGAAAGTCACAGATATTATTGGAGTAACTTCCAGTGAGAGTTCTAAGTTAGTTGCCTATCAGCTACAAAATTTAGTTCGTACATGGTTTAAGCAGTGGAGGGTAGACAGGGGCACAAATGCAGAGCCCATAGAATAAGAAGAGTTTGCTACTGCTTTTCTAGATAGATTCTTTCCCTTAGAGTTAAGGGAAGCCAAGGTATTAGAGTTCATCAATCTCAGGCAAGGCATCATGAGTGTGAAAGATTATTCCCTTAAGTTTACTCAGTTATCCAGGTATGATCCCCATATAGTAGCAGACAATAGGTACAGAATAAGCAAGTTCGTGTTTGGGGTGTCAGAAAGTATGGTTAAGAAGTTCAAAATTGCGATGTTAATTATGGAGATGGACATATCCAGGCTAATGATCCATGCTCAGTAGATACAAGAGGCTAAGAATAAGGAGTGTGAGAAAGAAAGAGGGAAAATAAGAGAGCTATAACAGGTACCTTCAATTTCACTCAGCCTAAGTTAGAAGGTGGTAATCGTCCAGCTTCGCCCAAAATCTACAATTCCAGCTCCATCCTCAGCCAGTGCTCTAGTACCTAAGTTCAAAAATGGTAATAATAATAGGGCGCCAGGCTCTTAAGTCTTAGGGTAGTGTTAGCAGTGCTCAAATAAATCTTCTTTTCCAGAAGTATGGCAGAAACCATCAGGGTATCTGCAGAGCTGGTAAGATGTATGTTTCGGGTGTGGCAAGCCAGGACAAAGAATCAGAGATTATCCTTAGGCAGGTTTGCAGGATCAATATAATCATCCCCCAGTTCATTTTGGTTGCCTGAATCAGCAGGGTGCCGCTTCCAGTGCCACCAGTGGATAGCGCCCAAACAGGCTCTATGCACTTCAGTCCTGACAAGATTAGGAAAGTTCTCCAAATGTAGTAACTGGTACGTTAGAGATCTTCCATTTACATGTTTATGCCTTATTTAATCCAGAAGCTTCTCTGTCTTTTGTAACTCCTTACATAGTAATTAACATTAAAGTCAGACTAGAAATCTTAATAGAACCTTTCTCAGTCTTTACCCCAGTGGGTCAGTTTATCATAGCCTGGTAAGTATACAGGAACTGTCTAGTTATGATATCTCAGAAAGTTACTTCAGAAGACTTAGTAGAGTTAGAGATGACAGATTTTGACATCATTCTCAGCATAGATTGACTCCATTTATGTTATTCCTCAGTTGACTGTAAAAGTAGAGTTGTTCATTTTCAGTTTCAAAATGAACCAGTCCTTGAATGGAGGGATAGTACTATAATGCTTAAGGGTCAGTTGATTTCGTACCTTAGAGCGAGAAAAATAATATCCAAGGGATGTGTCTATTATCTTATGCGAGTCAAAGACTCTAGTTCAGAGACTTTTAGTCTTGAGTCAATGATAGTAGTAAATGAATTCTCAGATATGTTTCCCGAAGATCTTCCTGGATTTTCTCTCAAAAGGGAAATTGACTTTGGAATAAACCTTCTTCCAGATACTCAACCTATATCTATTCTTCCATAGATAATGGATTCAGTGGAATTTAGAGTGTTAAAATAACAGTTAAAGGGCCTTTTAGATGAGGGGTTCATCAGACCCATCGTTTCCCCATAGGGTACACCAGTCTTACTCGTGCGTAAGAAAGACGATTCACTCAGAAAGTGTATAGAGTATCATCAGTTGAATGAAGTTACAGTCAAGAACAAATACCCACTTCCTAGAACCGATGACTTATTTGACCAACTTTATGGCACTAGTTACTTTTCTAAGATAGACCACAAATCAGGCTATCATCAGCTTAGAGTCGGAGAATATGACATTCCAAAAATAGCTTTCCAAACCTGGTATGTATACTTCGAGTTTCTAGTCATGTCCTTTGGTCTCACAAATACCCTAGGAACCTTCACGGACTTAATGAATTGCGTGTTCAAGCAGTACTTGGACATGTTCATTATAGTTTTCATCGATGACATTCTTTTCTATTACCATAGTGAGAATGATCATGCAGATCACCTCAAAATCATACTTTAGTCTCTTAGAGCCTATTAATTGTTCACCAAATTTAGTAAGTACAAATTTTGGCCAAGGTCAGTAGCATTCCTTTGTCATATTATTTCTAATGATGGCATTAGAGTTGATCCTCAAAAGACCGAGGCGATGAGAAACTGGCCTAGACCTATTTCTCTATCAGATATCAGGAGTTTCTTGGGTTTAGCTAGCTATTACTGTTGGTTTATTGAATGGTTTTCAACTATTGCATCCCCCATGTCTAGATTGACTCTGAATAAAGTCAAGTTTCTGTGGTCAGATTCTTATGAGAAGAGTTTTTAGTAGTTGAAGACTCGACTCACTACAACTCCAGTTTTAACTTTACCAGATGGTTCAGATGGGTTTGTTGTGTACTGTGATGCATCCAGAGTTGGTTTGGTTTTTTCCTAATGTAGAGAGGTAAGGTCGTAGCCTATGCCTCTAGACAGCTTAAGCCCAATAAAAAGAATTCCCCACCCATGACCTTGAGTTAGCAGCTATTGTGTTTTCCTTATAGATTTGGAGGCATTACTTGTATGGGGTGCATGTTGATGTGTTCATAGATCACAAAATCTTACAGTATGTATTCTCTTATAAAGATTTGAATTTGCGTCAAAAAAGGTGGTTAGAGTTGTTGAAAGATTATGATATGAGTATTTTATATCATATGGGTAAGGCCAATGTAGTGGCAGATGCTCTCAGTAGGTTGTCTATGGGTAGTGTTGAGCATGTTGAGAATGGTAAGAAGAAGTTAGTTTTGGAAGTTCATCAGCTTTCTTAACTAGGTGTCCGCTTAGTTGATTCAACAGAGGGTAGTATGCGGGTGCAAAATTTTTTAGAATTATCTCTGGTTTCTAATGTGAAGGAAAAGTAGGACAGAGATCCCAGTCAAGTTAAGTTGAAATAGTCAGTCAGAGATCAGAAAATAGAGGTTTTCTCCTAAGGGGGAGATAGTATACTGCATTGCCAAAGTTGGTTATGTGTGCCAGGTGTAGATGACTCGAGGAAAATTCTTGTTAAAGCACATAGTATGCATTACTCTATTCATCCAGGGGCAACTACAATGTATCGCAATTTGCGGGAGATCTATTGGTGGAGTGGGATGAAGAGGGATATCGCAGAGTTTGTAGCTAAGTGCTCTACGTGTTAGCAGGTTAAGATTGAGCACCAAGAGCTTCATGGGTCCATACAAGAGTTCAGTATTCCCACATGGAAATGGGAAGAAATGAACATGGACTTTGTGATGGGTTTGCCTCGTACTCGTCATTAGCATGATTCAATTTGGGTTATCATAGATAGGATAACGAAATTTGCATATTTCTTGCCAGTCCATACTTCTTATTTAGCGAGGACTATGCCAAACTCTGTATTAGAGAGTTGGTCAGGTTACATGGAGTCTTAGTATCTATCATTTTAGATAGAGGTACCCAGTTTACCTCTTATTTTTGGAAAGCATTCTAAAAAGGTCTCGGTACCCAAGTTCACCTCAGTATAACTTTTCACCCTCAGATAGATGGTCAAGAAGAAAGGACCATTCAAAACCTAGAAGATATTTTAAGAACGTGTGTTGTTCATTTTAAAGATAGTTGGGATGACCACTTGCCTTTGATCGAATTGGCATATAATAACAACTATCATTCTAGTATTCAGATGACTCCATTTGAGGCTCTTTATGGTAGGAGATATAGATCTCCAATTGGTTAGTTTGAGGTAGGTGAGGCTGTAGTAGTAGGACCTGAATTAGTATTTGATGCGTTAGAGAAGGTTCAGTTGATTAGAGAAAGGCTTAGGGTAGCCCAGAGCCGATAGAAATCATAGGAAGATGTGAGAAGAAAGGATCTCGAGTTAATATTGGCAATTTTACATACTTGAAAATCTCTCCTATGAAGAAAGTGAAGAGGTTCGGCAAGAAAGGCACAGTCCCTGATATGTTGGTCCTTACAAAATTCTCAGCCATTTCAGAAAGGTAGCTTACGAGCTTGAGTTGCCTTCAGACTTAGCTTTAGTGCACCCAGTATTCCATGTCTCCTTGCTAAAGAAATACATTAGTGAACCAGCAATTGTTGTCCCCTTAGAGGGTGTATAAATTCAAAATGATCTCTCTTTTGAAGAGGCTCCAGTCCAAATCCTTGATCGTTAGATTCGTAGACTAAGGAACAAAGAAGTTCCCTTGAACAAAGTTCTTTGCTAGAACCAGTCCATTGAGTGAGCTACTTGGGAAGCAGAAGCAGATATGCAGACCAAGTATTCTCACCTCTTCTCTACAAAGTCATACTCAGCTTGAGGCAACGGTCTTCCTTAAATTTACTCAATTCCATGTTCAGTTACAATTACAAACTTGGTATCAGTTACCATTGCATATCATCTTCATGATAGGCATGCATTCATGAATCAGTTTTAGTCATGTATTTCATGTTTCAGTTATGCATGTTCAATATGTAAACTCAGTCTATTATTATTTCTCGACTTAATCAGTCTCATTCGAGGATGAATGTTTCCAAGGATGAGATATTATAATACCTCGTACTCTCCTAACTTAGTTTAGCTCTCTGTACACAAGAATTTCTATATAAAACTTTCAAAATACTCAGAATTTTCCATCTTAAGACTTACCAAAGTGTATGAAATTCAGTCAGATTTTCAATGATATAAATTTTTCCCAAATTCAATATCCGAGTGAGAAGTTATGACCCTTTTTGTAAAATATATGTCAAATAAAGCAGCACCGCATCGCGGTGAGGGTCAAAATGGCATTTATCAGTTTCCAGTGATACACCACAATTCTAGTGCGTCACGGTGAAGTCCCAGTTCCCAATTGGCTTTTTCCAGTGTATCAACACAAAAATGGTGTGTCGAGCCATAGTGTTATTTCGCAATTGTCATTCTCCAGTGAGGCACCATGATAGCGCTGCTTTGCGCCAATGTCTATTTTTAGAATTGTCAACTTCCAGTAGCCCAACGCAATTCCACCGCGTCGCGCCAAAAGAAGATTTTATGATGTTTCATTTTTGAATAGTTTCAGCTAATTTCCAGTGGCTAACCGCGATGCCACTACATCGCGGTGAAGTCCAAAATTAGAAATCCAGTGACATAAATTTTAATTCTTTCTAGGGTTAATTTGATCTTTTCCACAACCCTAATCAGTCTAAACACGTTAATTAACCCCTAATAACCTAAATAAGTCAATATTTTATTCAATTCTCCCCAAAATCAAAAGCATTCTCTCAATTAATAAAACCCTAGACTTTAAGAATCAAGAGCAATCCTCAAGAATTGCACTAAGAAACTTTAAGAACTCATCCTCCCAGGTATGTTAGATGTTCATACATGGGTCCTTACCACCCACGGAGCCCAAGAATCCTTTTTCAAAATACAAGATTGATATTTCATGCATTACATATTTGAGTTGGATTATGTTCTTGTGTGTATTGTTATTTGGTCTTGAATCCATGATTAATTACAAGTTTCATGAACTTAAGATAGCATGTGTGGTGAATTATGTGATTCTCATGTTAAATTCTTGAATTTACAAGATGAATGTTGTAGCCATGATATTTATATATGTTTATTATTATGTGAAATTATCATGCTCCCTAAGTGCTTGTTAGAATGCCTATGTAAATTGAATTGTAAGATCATGACATGTTATCATGTGTTCCCATTCATGTACAAGTTCATGCCTCTCAAGTGTTTGACAAAATGTCTAAATAAATGCATTGTTGATAAGCAACTATTGTTATGCTTTTAAGATCATGCCATGCTTTACTATCAATGCTATTGAGTCCTGGGCTATTTAATACCCAAAAATATAGTTGTTTACCTAGATCACAATAGCTACAGAATAGCCTCAGTAATGTCACAAACAATAGTACTCAGTCAGTTACAGAACTCAGCAAAACTCAGTCCAGTTTATCTTAGTTTAACAATCAGTGTCATTCAGTTGGGAGTAGAATTCAATACTGAGGGAATCCAAGTATGGGGGATCACCAGTCAGTAGAGGGTGTGATTCTTAGTAGCAGTCCTTGCATTCCAGAACTACATAGCCAATGTAGGTTGAGATATCAACATGCCAGTTTAGGGTTGATAAGGTATTTACCTACTAGTTAGGGATAATACCATAATACCATTCTCATCAGGGAACCTACCAGTAGAGGGAGACCCTTAGTCCTTCAGGACAATTTTTTAGTAGATCCAGATAGCCAGTGTCTTTACTCGTGGCACGATACTGACACCCTTCCAACTGGAGTTACAGGTTGGACCCCAATAAATTCAGAGAGGGGTATGTCGGTTAGATGATTACCTTCCTACAATTTCAGTTTTAATCTCAGTATAAAACTTAGTTTAGTTCTATAGAACTAAGACTGTCAGAAATAGTCACCCAGTTATTAGTAATTTAGTTATCAGTAATCTTAGATATCAATTACTCACTTTTCAGAACTTAGTACTCTATTTGAGTATAAGTCTTAGACACAGTAGATATATGTAGATGCACAATATTGTATAATAAGTGCTTACTATATCTTCAGTTATCCATGTACTCTCATTCAGTTATATTCATATCACTCAGTCAGTTATTGTTCATGTATATAAACCCATGTATTTCAGCTTTACCTCATCTATCATACTATTACATTCCATGTACTGATTATATACTCTTTTCTTGGGCTATGATGTGTCATATCATAGGTTTGGACTCTCAGGTTCCTGACCGTGCTTAGCTAGATTCAGTCAGCAGTAGCAGATTCAGTAGTGAGTCCTTATCTATCAAGGATATTCTTTTACTTTAGTATTATAGTAGATTCAATATTTTTATTAGTCGGACTTAGTTAGGGATTGTCCCATCCATTCCACATTCAGATAGTTCAGTAGAGGCTTTTTAGACTAGACTAGTTCAGTCAGTACTTAGTTTTTAGATGTTATTATCAGTTGTTATATTTATCAGTATTTGGATTATGAACTTTATAGAAATTTAGACTAACTTCCATATTATTTTAGTAATATTATTCAGTGCTTGCAGCAAGTACCAGTCATGGGTTAGCTTATGGTCCTTAGAGGTCATAAGTATCGTGTGACATTCGGGGTACAGACTAGGGGCGTTATAAACTTACTTTACCCTCCATGTCAATTTGTTGGCAGCTTCATCGTGGATATTGGAAGGAGGGAAGGAACTTGTAGGTGAATTTTATGGGCAGCTTCATTATGGATATTATAAGGAGGGGCAGAACTTCTATTTTAATTGTGGTCATCCTGGTCAAATATAGAAAAATTATCCCATAGATAAAGTTTCCACTGGAGCTAATATGGTTTCAATCTCTACTTCCTCAACTCCGGTACCTAATGGCACCACTTTAATTACCATCAGTGGCTGGAATCATCTCTATGAACTTACAACTCATCAGGAATTTGAAGCATCACCAGACATTGTCACTAGTATGTTACAACTCTTTTCTTATAGTGTTTATTATTTGCTTGATACGGGTTCTACCTATCTTATGTGGTTGTACAATTGGTTTTGGTCCTAAAAATTTTTTGACCCCTTTTCTATGTCTACTCTGATGGGTGCTTTAATAGTTGCTAGAAACGTCTACAGGGGTTTTGTAGTGTCCATCTTTCATAGGGAGACATTGTTGGCTTTAATAGAACTCGATATGGTAGAGTTTGATGTGATCTTGAGGATGGTTTGACTCCATTCATGCTATGCTTCTCTAGATTGTAGGAACTAAAATATAAGTTTGCATTTTCCTAATAAGTTGGTGATTGTATGGGAGGGGAGTTCCATAGTACCTAAATCTTAGCGCTCAGAAAATGATCTCCAAATGGTGTCTATATCATCTAGTTTGGGTTAAGGATTCTAATTCAAAATGTCTTTCTTTGCAGTCTGTCCTTGTGGTTAATGAATTTTTTAAATTTGTTTCCCGATGATTTTCTTAGAATTCCTTCCGATAGGGAGATTGATCTTCTGTCGAATACCCATCTTATTTATATTTTTTCTTTAGGATGGCTTCGGCTGAACTAAAGGAATTGAAGGAGCAGTTAAAGGATCTTCTTGATAAGGTTTTCATCCATTCTAGTATTTTTCTTGGGGTGCTCCTGGGCTTTTCTTATAAAAGAACAATGAGTTTATTCAGATGTGTATATACTATCATCAGTTGAATAAGGTTATAGTGAAGAATAAGTTTTCTCACCCTAGGATTGATGACCTCATTGATCAGCTTCAGGGTAACAGTTGTTTCTCTAAGATTGATCTCTATTCAAGCTATCACTAGTTTAAAATTAGATAGATTGATATTCCTAAGATTGATTTCAATACTCATTATGGACAATATGAGTTTTTGTTTATGTTATTTGGGTTGACTAATGTCCTGACTGCTTTCATGGATCATATGAATTAAGTGTTTAGGTAGTTTCTAGATTTTTCTGTTATAGTATTTATTAATGACATCTTCGTGTACTCTAAAACTGATGAGGATCATTCCAATCACCTTAGAGTTATGTTTCAAACTCTTAAGGATCAGAAATTGTATACTAAGGTTTCTAAGTCTGAATTTTAGCTAAGTGTTGTGACCTTTCTTAGGCATTTTTTTCTAGTGAGAGGATCAAGGTTGATCAATAAAAAGTTGAGATAGTTAAAAATTAGCCTAGACCCACACTCTAACCAAGATTTGGAGCTTTTTGGGTTTGGTTGGGTGTTATAAGAGGTTTGCAGAGAGTTTTTCATCTACTGCAGCCCCACTGACAAAGTTAACTTAGAAAAAGGTTATGTTTTTATGGTCCGATGTTTGTAAGGGTAGTTTTGAAAAGTTGAAGGATAACTTGGCTTCTGTGCTAGTTTTAACCTTACCCGAGGGTATTGATAGGTTTGTTTTGTATTGTGTTGCATCCCGTGTGGGACTGGGTTATGTCTTGATACAACATATATAGGTTGTGGCCTATGCTTCTAGGCAACTTAAGGTTCATAAGAGAAATTACCAAACTCACGATCTAAGAGTTGGTGGCTATGGTTTTTGCTTTATAGATCTAGTGCCATTATTTGTATGGGTGCATGTGGATATTTATTCAGACCATTAGAGCTTATAGTATGTGTTTACATAGAAGGAATTGAATCTTTGGCAAAGAACATGGTTTGTGTTGCTTAATAATTACGACATGAGCCTTCACTACTATCCAGGTAAAGCTAATATGATTGATGAAGCTCTTAGCAGGTTGTCTATGTAAAGCTTACCTCATGTTAATTAAGAGAAAAGAGGGTTAGTGAAATATATTCGCAGGTTGGCTAACTTGGGAGTTTGTCTCTTGGACTCTGAAGATGGAAGAGTGATTATTCAAGAAGTATTTAAATTATCTCTTGGTACTGAGGTGAAGAAAAAGAAGACTTTGGATCCCATACTTATATAGGTTAAGGATGATATGGGTTAGTAAAAGATTATGGCTTTTGAGAATGGGGGAGATGGCATCTGAGGTATCAAGGAAGGTTGTGTGTTCCTGATGTTTATGGGCTATGGGAAAGGATTTTGACTGACTCCCATAAGTCCCAATATACCATTCATTTGAGTTTGACTAAGATGCATCATGACTTAAAGGAAATCTACTAGTGAAATAATATGAAGAGGGATGTGGCAAATTTTGTTGCTAAGTGTATGGTTTGTCAGCAAGTTAAAGTTAAACATTTGAGGCTTGGTGGCATATCTCAAGAGACAGAGTTGCTTATGTGGAAGTAGGAGATGATCAATATGGATTTCATTACTGGTGTTTTGCGGTCTCGTAACTAGTATGATTCTATTTGGGTCAGTTTGGAAAGAATGATTAAGTCTGCTCAATTCTTACTTGTGAGGACTAACTACCTAGGAGAGGACTATGCTAAGTTGTTAATTTAGGAAATAATTAAATTGCATAGATCATTGGTGTCCATCATTTTAGATCGAGGTGCATAATTTTTTTCTCACTTCTGGCATTCATTTCAGAATGGTTTGGGTACTCAGGTGAACCTTAGCACCGTTTCCACCCTCAAATGGATGGATAAGCAAAGTGTACTATTTAGACTTTAGAGGATATACTACGGGCTTGTGTGATTAACTTTAAGGGTTGGGTTAACCATTTGCCTCTTATTGAGTTTGCTTATAATAATAGTTATCATTCTAGCATTCAAATAACTCATTTTGTGATTCTTTATGGTAGGCGGTTTAGGCTTCCTATTGGGTAGTTCTAGGTAGGTGAAACTAGGTTGTTTAGACTTGACTTGGTTCACCAAACCATGGAGTTTTTCTTCAGTTTTAAAAGATCAAACACTACTATTCACTTCTTTAACTCTCAACCCAAGAAAGCTCAAGGGTTTTTCAAGAAATCACTACTCCGGTCTCCAAACTCTTAATTGTCTTCAATTTCTTGTATATTTCAGGCATGTTGCTCATCCTCAACTTGAATTTTACATTGTGGCATTTATTTAATCAGTATTTATGTGATTTTAATTGTTGGGTTTTAAATTGGGTTGAGGGCATTTGATGGTTTTTTCTTGAATTGAATTTTCCATGTTTTAAAGGTGTTGTTTATACTTTAATTGATGGTTTTGGGGACTATATGGGTGCATTTTTAGGAGTATCAGAATGGGGAACATAGGTTTCCCCAAATTGGAGAAAATTAGGCTTGATAATGGCAATAACCTTAACCCACATTGAAAACTTGGTTTTAAATATGGCTATTCACATAATTTAACTTGTTTTGAACACATTGCATTGCATTAAATAATAAATGGATAACAATGGTTTTTGGAATTCCCTTGGTAGCCATGTTTTTGGATTTTAAAGGAAACTTAGGAGCCAAATGGTAAAATGGACTAGTTTGGTATAACTGAATTAGATTGCAAACGTATTGGTATGACAATACCATGTTGGTGAATGCTTTAATAAAAGACTCTTTGGTTAATAGTTGAGTTTATGTGCAAACTATTTTAATTTGGACTTAAAGGGAATTGTGTAGCTCATTTGAAGGTGTAGTCCCGGGCGGACCAACACTAAAGATTGCATTTGCCGGTGTAGGGGTCTACATAATCATGTTCTCAATGCACACATTATATTTTGGGTGTCTATCGCCTTGATGTCTTTATCCTTTCCATTATTTTCTCTATTTGTGTGGCTAACATACACTGGGGCCCTTCCATCGGGGGGAGCTAAACCCATATAGCCCATGGGTGCCTTTAGGGTGGAGCAAGCTACATAGTTCAGGCTAATGGTTTAAACTCTCATGTTTATGACCTTTGTCTTGATCCCGACATCCTGTATATGTATATATAAATACTATGCACGTGGATTTTTGCTGGTTTTGGTAAACGACATTATTTGATCCCTTTACCTTAGTTACATTCCAGTGCTCGCCCCACTAACCATCCCAAGATGCTGCATCATTTCATGATGTAGGGTCTAATGACTTTTATGTTGCTCCTATGCAGTGTTTGGTGATTTGGTATTCTTGTGGATCTACTGTAGGGTCCAACTAATTTTATGTTGCTCATAGTCGGGGGCATGTCCCGACATAGTTGGTATTCTGATTTTAAAGGCTTTTATGGACAAATATTAGGATGATTAGTCATTTTGTTTTGACTCTTGGATTTCATTTGATAAATTTATCTCTATTCTTATTTTGGTGGCTTCTATTGTATTCATTTATTGTTCTCTAGAGGTTAGGCTAAGGGGTGGACTCTGGCTCATGGCGGGTTGAGATACCCATCATGACTAGGCTTTGGTTTGGGTCGTGACATATCCATCATGAGCTCCTTCCCTATTTCAAATAAATTCTAAATCATCATCACTAATCACTCTCTCTACTATCTAATATAAAATCTACAAGTATTTCAACAACCATTGCCAATCACCATAAGAAAATACCACCCCAAACACTCACTTAATAGTTAGACGAATACAACCACTTTTTCACTCAAAAGTTACCCTCACTCTAGCTTCTAAACTTAGGATTTCATATCACTAAACTGGATTATTTTACTACTCATAGGTCATGACACCTCAATTTATACTACATCTCGGGTAGAAATGCTATTCCAACATTCAGAGACGTATGTTTCCCATTAAGCAAGATATTTGTAATAAAGTTTTTAAAGGGACTGAATATGCCTCTTACCTCATGCTGAAATGCATGATTCATGAAGATAGAGGTATATAATTTAATCAATACACTTTGACGCACTAATGGACTCCTTTCAAGTCCTTATGCTATTTCATTACTTTTAGCAACTCAATAAAAAAGGACCATATATTTAGGAATCTAAGCTTTTGCACTTGTTTGACCTCGGTAATGACACATAACCAAGAAAATTATCACAAGAATGAAGTTGTAAACATATCATATGGACAACACTATGTCACAATCTAGAGTATGAGAGAATGAGAAATATTTCCTAAATGACCTGTAGCCGCCTGATTATAAGTGTGGTGCACAATACAATCATAAGATAGACTCTACTAGACATGATTTAATAAACACCCTGGGACCTTGAACTATTCTCTAATATCAAGTTTGTCATGATCCAAACTATGGCTCGGGCCGTGATGGGCATTCCAAACTAATGAAGGCCTGAGATGACCCCTTAGAATTATATCATTAGTATAGTTGAAGCACCTAGGCTAGTGACCATGAAAAGAACAACTTCATTTGAGGTCACCATAGTGGATACGACTAGGGGCTTGAGTCGTACCCCTTGGATATAGGTGGTACCCTCCCTACCCTTCCTCTCTCGTATCCTAGGCAGTGTGGTGAGGGTCACTGACTATCCTCGGTATTAGTGACCCCTCCAGCATCATATTAAAAAATACTATTCATACCTAGGTGAGTCGTATAGTGGTGTCATGAGTTTGGAAGTGTACTATTTTGCATATGGTTGGTGTATACGACTAGGGGGTAAGTCGTAACCATTGGATACATCTCATGGGTGTGTTGTTGTACCTTTATCAGTGTGTGTGACCTAGGAATAGTCGAGGGTACAAGTTAGGGTACCACTCGTACCTAGGATACGATTACTAAGCCGTACCCCTGGATGGGTTTAATTTTTAGCTTTTAACTAAGGGCTTTATGGTTATTTTTCATGACTAAAACCCTAATACCTCTCGATATATAAGGCATTGAGCCTCCTAATCCCTCATTTACAAGACTCAAACATTCCAAAACACTCTAAAAGTTTCTTGAAGCAAAATTGAAGGCTAGGGTTTGAAGGGTGCTCATCTAGTGGCAAGAAGGAGTCAAATTTCTTAGTGTATTATCTTGTTTAAGGGATGTCTCTATTCCACTTTTTAAATAACTCTATACCCATGTATTCATACTTGGTTTAGTAAGTGTACATAGTGATTTTGAAATCAAATAAATAGGGTTTTGTTTCCTTATGATGAATAGTGTTAACTCTTTCTTAGACTTGTGTTTATACATGTTATTAATTACGATTTGTACATGTGAGAACTTATTGTATATTGATTGATATGAGGGTCATGAGTAACCCTAATCTTGATGATTTCTACCATGAAAATAGCCTTTTTAAAGGTATACATATAATGTGTTTGTGAATAAGTGAGATGCCTAGTTACATCATAATGATGCTTTGAACTAGGGAAATGGACCAATAAGTATTAATTCTTGATAAATGATATGGTGAAGGTAAAATGAGCTATGTATTATGAAATTTATGCCTTTGATGGTTTGATGAATAAGAAGGGGGTCAAAGTCCCTAAATACGATAATGTCATGAGTTGTACATTGAACTAAAGTAAAGTCAAAATATGATATGAGATTGCTAATGAAATGTGAATACTTTGTGTGGGCTATGATGTCCATAAATTGAATTGTAAAATAAATTGATTTAAGGCATTGGCCTATCAAAATAGCTAAGAAATAAAGGCTCCCATGAGGACCATGTGGTCATGGATAATGTTGAATTAGTCAAATGGGTTAAAGTCCTTAAATATGAATTGAGTAGAGGATGATGTACGACAACGGGTTAAAGTCTCGATGTCAATTAATGATAGTTGTGATGGCTTGAGGTTGAAGTCCCTTTCCATATAAAATGGTTCGAGGTTAAAGTCCCTTGCCTATGAAATTATTTGAGGTTAAAGTCCTTTGCTTAAAGAGATATTTTGTGGTTAAAATCCCTTGCTTGAAGAGATCCCTTGAGGTTAAAGTACCTCACTGAATGAAATAGCTTGTTGTTATAGTCCAAGTGGGTCATGGGGTTATATTACCTTGCCTAATATATGGGCATAAGATTGGAGTCCCTTGCATATCTGAATTCATGTGTGGTTAGAGTCTCTTGATGAATAAATGTTTATCTGGTTGAAGTCTTTGACAAACGGATGGGTGTGCATGATTAATGTCCTTTGTGTATCGGTATGTGAATGTGGTTAAAGTCCTATTCCTAATGAGATATGCTAAACCTATAAGTGAGGAAGGTTGGACTCCTCCATTTCAAGTTTGATGAATAAGTGCTTCCAAAGTATTGATAAAACTTGTCCCTTTGATTAGCATATGATATGTCTCTACGTAGGGATAAGGTTATGAATGTGATTGAACATAATATATTGACTTATTCTTAAATGAAAATGTTATTTAATCCTTATCCCTGAGTTTTATGCTTGCGCTAAAACTGCTAATCTTCTCCAGACATTGTGTCTCTATGCGACATAAAGGCTGGAGCATCGTCTTCTTTTCCTGCATAGTGATTTGGTTATCAAAGCAATTTATGCATCGACTTTGGAGTGGTGAGATTCCTTGTTTTGGAAGAAATTCATTCTTGGTCTCATATCTTTAGAATTAGTCTTATTTTAATTTGGTTTAGCTATTATCAGGGGCTTATCCCGACATATACCTTTCTAAACATCAGTTTGTATAGAGGTATTGTGGATGACTGTGGACTTGTGAATATTGGTTAGTTAATATATCTAATAAAGTGGTTATACATGTTTAAGTTATGACCTATTATATGTTTTCGCTATTTTATTATATGGCCAAAACTAATCCTACCCTTATGATGGATGTGATGATGATTGGGTTAGGTTTTTGGGGTGACCTCCGGTACATGTGTTCTTAAGGTGCCCATACGATATGGCCCAATTTCATAGTGTATCAAGTTGGCATCTGAACCTAGGTTCATGGTCCGTTGGGTGTCCACAATACCTTGTCGAGTAGAGCCTCTTTTAAGGATGTGAAACGCACTACACTTATAAAAGAGGAGCTATAAGATATTTTTGGAAATGTTTCTCTTTCTTTTTTTTCAATCTCGAGCTATAGAGTCTAAGGTTTTGGATTTACCTAATTTCTATTTGCTATCTTTCAGATCATGCCTCCAAGGAGATCTAAGGTTCAGGCAAACACTTCTGCCCCAACTGAGGGCCCTATGGACGAAACTCATCCAACTTCTGAAGTTCAGACCTAGGCTAGGGCTATGACATCTGACCATCTTTGTGGGGTTCCACCTATCCCCACCAATCTCGACTATAAGAGTGACCCTTCTCCTCAGTCCCCTCAAAAGGATGCTACTAATGTGGTGTTTTATTGCTCTATTAACCTCTTTACTCGATTGGGATCCTCTCAATTATAGCATGGTGATCTGACTATTATTTATTCTGAGGCCATGAGAGTTGTACAATTTATAAGGTTGAGCCCTCCTATGTTCTTTGGTTTGAAGGTTGAGGAAGATCCCTAAGGCTTCGTTGATAAAAGGAAGAAGATTCTTTGAATCAGAATGCTTCAGAGATTGAGGTTGTTGAGTTTGCTTTCTACCAATTGAAAGATATAGTGTACCAATGGTACGAAGGGTGGGAGTTGTCTAGTGGTGTTAATGCTAGCCACTCCATGTGGGAAGATTTCTCTGAGGCTTTCTTAGACTGTTTCTTTCCTCAAGAGTTGAGAAAAGCAAAGGTGGAAGAGTTTGTGAACTTGAAGAAAGGGAGGATGTCTATTCAAGAGTATGCCTTGAAATTCCATCAATTGTCAAGGTATTATCCCGAGATGGTTTTTAGCATGAGGGCTAGAATGCGTAAGTTTGTCAGGGATTACCTTATGAATTAGTTCTTAAGAGCAAGGCGACCTTGTTGATTGAGAACATGGATATTTATATATTGATTGTGTATATGCAATAAGTGGAAGATGAGAAAATAAGCAAGTTGAGTTTAGTGCAAGGCAAGGGAAGAAGTTTAGCTCTTTCGAGCCTAGTGAAGGTGATGGTGGCAAGTGGCCACGAAAGAAGTAGAAGAGTTCAAGTTCTTTTGCCTCAGATAGTTTTATCTCTCCTTACCCAAAGTTTTTGGGTGATCATCGGTTTTAATTTAGTGGTGGGTTTCGGGTACAAGGTGCCTAATTCAAGGCTAGTAGTTCCCAATATACTCCCTCTTCCCTCCTTGCAGGTTCTGTGGTCAGAGTTATCATAGTCAGTGTAAGCAGGGGAGAAAAAAATGTTTTGGTTGTGGTCAAGTTGGGCTCATACAGCATGAGTTCCCCTCTCTAGCGGCTCCTTGGTCTAACTGGGACCTTATTGATACTCCATCTACTCCCGCACCAAAGGGCGCTACGTCCACCTCTACTTCTGCCTCTGGCACTGACATTGGCTGGAACCACTTATATGCACTTGCTACTTGCTAGGATTCTCAGGCGTCTCCTAATCTTGTCATAGGTATATTGATACTTGTCTCCTATGATGTGTATTGTTTGCTTGATCCAGGATCTACTCTTTCTTATGTGACCCCATATATGGTTGTGCATCTTGATTGTGGTCCCGAGAGCCTGTCGATTCCTTTTTTATTTTGATCTCGATAGGAGACTTTGTGCGTGTTAAGAGAGTCTATAAGAGGCTGGTGATATCTTTTGGTGGGAGAGATACTTTTGTAGACTTGATAAAGTTGGACATGGCTGATATTGATGTCATTCTAAGGATGGATTGGTTGCATTCGGATTATGCTTACTTAGATTGTCGGACCCATAGGGTCATGTTCAAATTCCCTAATGAGCCGGTCATTTCATGGTAAGATGGTTCCTTAGTGTCTAAGGGAAGGTTCATTTCTTATCTTAAATCCCAAAAGTTGATTATGAAGGGGTGTTTATATCATTTGGTCCCAGTTAAAGATTCTAACTTGGAAGATCCTTCCCTAGAATCTGTTTTCAAGTTTAATGAGTTTCCCGAGGTATTTCCTAATGATCTTCCTGGTGTTTCTCCCAATAAGGAAATTGATTTTGGTATTGATCTTGTTTCAGACACTCATTCGATTTCTATCCCTCCTTATAAAATGGCTCTGGCGGAGCTACAAGATCTTAAGGAGCAATTGAAAGACCTCTTAGATAAAGGTTTCATCCATCCTAATGTGTTTTCGTAGGGTGCTCCGATGTTGTTTGTACACAAGAAGGATGGTTCCCTTCGTATGTGTATTGATTATCATCAGTTGAACAAAGTAATCGTAAAGAATAAATATCCTCTTCCTAGGATTGATGATTTGTTTGACCAACTTCAGGGTGTAGTGTTTCTCTAAGATTGAACTTAGGTCGGGTTATCATCAACTCAAGATTAGGGAAGCGGATATCTCTAATACTATCTTTAGAACCTGATATAGTCACTATGAGTTTCTTGTCATGTCCTTTGGAATGAATAATGCCACGGCAGAATTCATGGACTTAATAAATAGGGTCTTTCATCTGTTTGTGGATATATTTTTCATTGTCTTCATTAATGATATCTTATTCTATTCTAAGAGTGAGTCGTATTATGTAGATCATCTCAGTGTTATGTTGTAATGTTTGAAGGATCATCATTTGTATGCCAAGTTCTCCAAGTGTGAGTTTTGGTTAAAAATCGTAGCTTTCCTTGGTTATGTCATCTCAAGTGAAGGGATCATGGTAGATTCCCAAAAAGTTGCGACGGTTAAGAAGTGTCATAGACTTACAACTCCATCCGATATTCAGAGTTCCTTGGATCTAGCTGGTTATTATAGAAGGTTTGTGGAGAATTTCTCAACTATCGCTGCCCTATTGACCATGTTAACCAAAAAAAAGGTTAAGTTCTCATGGTTCGATGCGTGTTAGGGTATTTTTGAGAAGTTGAACAATAAATTGACTTCGGCTCCAGATTTGACCTTGCCCAAAGGTAATGATGGTTTTGTGGTATATTACAATTCATCTCAGGTTGGTATCGGTTGCGCGTTGATGCAACATGGTAGGGTGGTGGCCTATTCTTCTAGGCAGTTGAAAATTCATAAAAAGAACTACCCCACCCATGACTTAGAGTTGTTAGCCATGGTTTTTGCATTATAGGTTTGGCGGCATTATCTTTATGGGGTTCATGTTAACATTTTTTTCGATCATAAGAGCCTCCATATGTGTTTACTCAAAAGGAGGTGAATCTTTTGAAAAGAAGGTGGCTTGAGTTGTTAAAACACTATGATATGAGTCTTCATTACCATCCCGGTAAGGCGAATATAGTTTCTGATGCTCTTAGTAGATTGTCCATTAAGAGTTTGGACTATGTAGATGAGGATAGGAGGGAATTGGTAAAAGATATTCACCATTTGGCTAATCTTGGAGTTCGACTTGCTGACTTCAAGGATGGTGGGGTATTTGTGCATCCGATATCTCAGTCATCCCTTGTTGTTGAGATAAAGAAAAAGCAACTATTGGACCCCAACTTGATGAAGATCAAGAGTAATGTAGGTCAATACAAGGTCACTGAATTTGTGATTGGTGGTGATGGTATCTTGAGATACCAAGGTAGGCTATGTGTTCCCGACGTCGATGGATTGAGTGAAAGGATCATGGCTGAGGCTCATGGATCTTGCTATGCTATTCATCTCGATTCCACCAAGATGTATCAAGACCTTAGAGATTTCTATTGGTGGAACAATATGAAACGTGATATGGCTAGCTATGTGGCCAAGTGTATGGTGTGTCTAGAAGTGAAAGTTGAGCACATAACACTCGGTGGGTTGTATCAAGAGATTATGTTTCCTGAGTGGAAGTGGGAAATGATTAATATGGATTTTATTGCCGGTCTTCCTAGATCCCGAAATAATGTGATTCTATTTGGGTCATTATTGATAGAATGACTAAGTCCGCTCACTTTTACCCATGAGAACTAATTACTCGATGGAAGATTATGCTAAGTTGTATCTTGCGGAGATAGTAAAGTTGCACAGTGCTTTGATTTCTATTATTTTGGATTGTGGTCCTCTATTTTTATCAAACTTTTGGAAGTTATTCCAAAAGGGTTTGGGTACTAGAGAGTGCCATAGTACTGCTTTTCACCTGCAAATAAATGACAAGCGGAGATAACTATCCAAACATTAAAGGATACGTTGTGGGCTTGTGTGATTAATTATGGTTGTAGTTGTATGACCACTTGCCTTTTATTGAATTCGCCTATAATAATAGTTACAACTCTAGTATTAGTATGGCGCCTTTTGAGGCATTGTATGGTAGGAGATGTTGATTTCCTATTAGGTGGTACGAAGTTGGCTAGGGTAAGTTGCTTGACCCCGATTTAGTTCACCAAGCCTTAGATAAGGTGAAGGTGATTTATGATAGATTGAAAATCGCTCAAAGTGGCCAAAATTCCTATGTGGATGTACGACGAGCAGACTTAGAGTTTAGAGTTGGCGATTGGGTATTCTTGAAAGTGTCTCCCATGAAGGGAGTGATGCGGTTCGGTAAAAAGAGAAAGATTAGTCCCCGGAATGTTGGTCCTTACTTGATTATGAAGAGGGTTAGCAATATTGCCTATGAGTTAGAGTTGCCTTCTAGTATGAACTCCATTCACCTGGTTTTCCATGACTCTATTTTACATAAATGTGTGGGTGACCCTTAAATGGTTATTCATTTGGAAAATGTTGGTATTTCAGAATCTGTCTTATGAATAAATCTCGGTGAGGATCTTGGATCGGCAAGTTTGCTAGTTGCGAACGATAGAAGTGGCGTTGGTGAAGGTTCTATAGAGGAACCAAAAGTCCGAGGAAGCTACTTAGGAAGCTGAAGAAGACATGAAGTCCAAGTATCTGCATTTGTTTCCCATTCCAAAAACATGTGATGGAGGTATGTGTTAATCTCCTTGCCTTGATTTATGTCTTTGTTTGACAATGGGTTGTATTCCCCAAGCTTTAATTTCTTTATGTCTTGTTAGACAATGGGTTCAAGTCCCTAATTCTTTGAAATTATGTGTGTACTTGTTGTGATGGGTTTGAGTCCCTAGACCTTGAATTGAGCATGTATCCTAGATAAGTTGATGGGTTGAAGTTACTAAGTTGTGAAATGGGTAAGTGCTGATAAGTTAAGGGCTTAATTTCCTAAGCTTTGAAATGAATGAGTGTCTTGATGAATAATAGGTCTGAGTCCCAATTTAGATGAAATGAGTGATTGATTGATAGTGAACATGATGTGTGTTATATCCCTGTTGTACGCTTGTTCTAACTTGTTTAAAGGTTGAATTGATGCATCATGGTGTGTTGAATTATGTTTACTCTTGCCTTACCCATCATTCGCTGATGAATGATCAGAGTGGGGGGTAATTTAAATACCTAGGCTAGGGACCATGAGAAGAACAACTTTATTTGAGGACACTAGGGTAGGTACGACTAGGGGCTTGAGTCATACCCCTTGGATACAGTTCGTACCCTCCTTCCCCTCCTCCTCTCTTATTCTAAGTAGTGTGGTAAGGGTCACTTACTATCCTAGTATGAGTCACCCCTCCTCAATCATATCAAGGATATGAGTCATACCTAGGTGAGTCATATAGGGCTGTCATGAGTTTTGAAGTGGACTATTTTGCATACGGTTGGTATATA
Source organism: Capsicum annuum (assembly GCF_002878395.1). NCBI lineage: Eukaryota > Viridiplantae > Streptophyta > Magnoliopsida > Solanales > Solanaceae > Capsicum > Capsicum annuum. The sequence continues at coordinate 74,927 of NW_025835645.1, forward strand.
CGACTAAGAGATGAGTCATACCCATTGGATAGGAAACATGGGTGTGTTAGCATACCCTTAGCAGTGTGTATAACCTATGAGGAGCCTAGGGTGCGAGTTAGGGTACCACTCGTACCCTAGGGTATGATTACTAAGGAAGTCGTATAGTGAGTCGTACCCCTGGACGGGTTCAATTTCCAGCTTTTATGTGGTCATTTCCCATGCCTAAAAACCTAAGCCATCTAAGGTATTGTAGCCTCCTAAGCCCTCATTTACAAGACTCAAACATTTTATAACACTCTAAAAGTTTCTTGAAGCAAGATTGGAGGTTGGGGTTTGGAGGGTGCTCATCTAATGGCAAGAAGGAGTCAAGTTTCCTGGTGTATCATCTTATTTAAGGAATGTATATCTTACCCTTGTAAAATAACTCAAAAACCCATGTATTTCACACTTGAATTAGTAAGTGTACATGGTGATTTTGAAATCAAATAAATAGGATTTTGTTGCCTAATGATGAATAATGTCGAATTTTCTTAGACTTGTGTTTATACATGTTATTGATGAGGATTTGCACATGTGATTACTTTTTGTATGTGGATTGATAACCCTTATTCTGATGATTTCTACCATGAAAATAACTTTGTTGACGGTATGCATATAAGGTATTTGTGAAAATATTTAAGTGAGATGCCTAGTTATATCATGATGATGTTTTGAAATAGGGAAATGGTCCAATAATTATGAGTGCTTGATAAATGATATGGTTAAGCTTAAATGAGTCATGTATTGTGAAATTGATTCCCTTGATGGTTTGACAAATAAGAAGGGGGTCAAAGTCCCTAAACATAATAATGTCTTAAGTTGTATGTTGAACTAAAGTATAGTGAGAATGTGGTATAAGATTTCTAATGAAATATGAATAGTTTGTGTGGGTCATGATGACCATAAATTGAATTGTAAAATAAATTGAGTTAAGGCACTGGCCTATCAAATTTGTTGAGCAATGAAGATTTCCATGAGGACTATGTGGTCATGGATAATGTTGAATTTGTTAAATGGGTTAAAGTCCTTAAATGTTAATTGAGTAGAGGATGATGTACGAGTAAAGGGTTGAAGTCCCAATGTCAATTAATGATAGTTGTGATGGCTTGAGGTTGAAGTCCCTTGACTTATGAGATGGCTCGAGGTTAAATTCCTTTGCCCTATGAAATTGCTTGAGGTTAAAGTCCCTTGCTTGAAGAAATCTCTTGATGTAAAAGTACCTCGCTGAATGAAACGGCTTGTGGTTAGAGTCTAAGTTAGGAATGAGGTTAGAGTCCCTTGCCTAATAGATGGTCATGAGGTTGATGTACCTTGCCTAGCTGAATGCATGTGTGCTTAGAGTCCCTTGATGAATAAATGTGTATGTGGTTGAAGTCTTTGAAAAATGAATGAGAGTGCATAGTTAAAGTCCTTTGTCTATTTGTATGTGAATGTGGTTAAAATCCTATGACTAATGAGAAATTCTTGAACCTATAAGTGTGGAAGGTTGGAGTGCTCCATTGCAAGTTTGATAAATGAGTGCTCCCAAAGTGTTGATAAGACTTGTCCCCTTGATTAGCATGTGATATGTCTATATGTAGGGATAAGGTTATGAATGTGATTGAACATGATATATTGACTTGTTAAATGAAAATGTTATTTAATCCTTATCCCTAAGTTACATTCTAGTGCTTCAACCACTAACTATCTCCGGACGCTCTGTCTCCATGCGACACAGGGGCCTGTAACACCCCGCATTTTGGGTTAGAACAAAAATCATCTTTTTTATGTGTTGATGTTCCAAAAGCCATAAATCCTATGCAAATTTAGTATGTTAATCAATTATGTAGCGTGGGAACCTATTTGAACATGAATTGAGATCATAGAGGTCACCTAACTCAAGGTCAAGTTGAAAGCTTTTCTATCGTTCGAGTTTTAGTGAGCGTCGAAACTTGGATCAACTTCAATCAACCATAACTCCTTCTATATGACGAACTGGGTAGCCTACTAAATATTAAATGAAATCTTTTCAAATTAGCTTTCCAACGATGCCAATTTTGCCCAAATCCGATATCGGAGAAAAAAGTTATGCTCATTTTACTCTAGCATATCAGCCTGGCAACTGAGAGACGACAATTCTGACGACTTATCACAAATCTGACGACTTATAAGAATATGTCGTCAGCCTTAAGAAGAAACTCATAAATTTCAGCTCCTAGTTAATGACCTGGGCTGACGGGCTATCACAGATCTAAGGGCTTATCAGCCTTGGTCATTAGCTGAAAATTTCAACAACTGGGAAGTGATTTTGTAGGGGTATTTTGGTCTTTTCCTATAACACCCCGCATTTTGGGCTAGAATAAAAACTATGATATCGATGCGTTGATAATCCCAAAGCCATAAATCCTATGCCAATATGGTATATTAATTAATTTCATAATATGTGAATCCATTCAAGCTTGAATTTAGACCATAGAGGTCCTTCAACTCAAGGACGAGTTGAAACTATTTCGATCTATTAAGTTTTAGTGGACGTTGTAACTTGTGTCATCTTCCATCGACCATAACTCTCTGTATATGTCGAATTAGAGAGCCTACTATGTGTCAAATGATAGGTCTTCAAGTTAGCTTTCCAACGATACCAATTTTGGTAAAATCCAACACCCGAGCAAGAAGTTATGGCCTTTCAAAGTAGTAGGCGGCGCCTATGTAAACATAGGTGATAGCATAGGCACCGCCTATATAAACATAGGAGATAGCATAGGCATCGCCTATGTAGACGTTTCAGGTGACTTAAGCACTCCGTTTTTAGGACAAAATGGTCCTTTTCCACCCTTATTTAGCCATAAACACGAAATTCGGTTCCCAAAGACCCCAAAATACACGTTCATTCAGCCAAATTGTTCAAGAACTCTCTCTAGGTTTTCAAAATAAAAACCCAAATAGTTCAAGATTCAACCATGAGTTTTCAAAACAAATTGAAGATTTGGAATCTCCGCAACGTAGGCTTTAAGAAGCACCTATCATATTCGCATATAGAGGTACATAGGGTTATCCAAAAATCTCATGGGTGTAGTTTTTATGAACATGCATGCTTTTAAATGGGGGGGTTTCAATCAAATACTAATAACTTACTTTCAATATGATTTCTAAGTCATCTTTCTTTATGTCATGGGAATTGTTTGCCTATATACTTCAAAGGTTGAAACCATGCATATGTGATTTGAGATTTTCCATGGAAGTTTGATAAATATGATTGATAAATTGCTTTCAAATTCCCATGATAATGTCTTGATACCCCATACCATATTGTGATCAACAAAAGAGAGCATGAATTCGAAATAAATATAGTTCACCACTTGTAAATGATGAAGCACCTTGGTTTTTACATGGTTATACATATGTGGAAGTGATATTGAGGACTTGTAAGTAGGGTATGACGATACCCTACAGAATATGATATGTGATTGAATCAGATGAAATTTGAATGCATTGAATTTACATGAGAAAGGTGGATGCCTGAAGAAGGCGTTTGAGAGTAAGGGCTCATCGCTGAAAAACGTGTTTGCCAACACAAAGTTTTGGTACCAGGCTAAGTGATCTTGTGTACTTGACTTCATGTCATTCCCAAATTGGGACTATAGATAGGAGCCCGGGCTAAGTGATCTTGGGCACTACCAGTGGGTTGAGACACCATGCTTTGTGGTCTTGAGTGTTTCTCCCTCATTTATACTCTAATCTAAGCGGCAACCGAGGTTAGACAGTTGGGGTAAATTATGTAGGGTATTCCACCTAGCTCAGTTGCATTTCATTGTTGTTGAGAAACTATTGCATTATACCCATGTGTTTTCAAATAATTTGATACGAAATTTCTTTATAATGGCTCTCAACTATATTTTGTATAAATATTATGTTTTGTTTTGATATCTCTGCATGCCAGTACTTTTGTGCTGACCCCCTACCCTCTCCAACCTCACAGGTTCAGAGGCCCAGTCTAGGGATCAAGAGAATAAGTAGATCATTCAGACAGAGTTGCAGAGACAAATAGTAAGCCTTCTATGTTTTGTAAGGTCTTATGTCCTGCAGTCCTTTTATCTTATATTCAGTTTTGAGGGTCTACTGGGGGCCTTGTCCCAGTTTATATATGGTTACTTAACTCAGTCATTTGTTAGAGATTTTCGCAAACATTTGTTTAGAGGTTGATTGATGCTGAGGGAAACCTTATTTCCCATTACTGTTTCTTTTCATATTTATGACCATGTTTCTGAATTATTATGCTTCTTCTGCATTACTTTGATCATATGAATTAGGTGCATAATGACCAGAAAGATAGGGGTGTTTCAGGCCTTTATGGTTCAAAATGCTCATCACGGCCAGGCCTTGATTTGGTTCATGACAAACTTGGTATCAAAGCACGGTTCATGGTCCCAGCGTGTCTGTAAAATCGCATCGGGTATTGTCTTATTTATGGGTATGTTGCGCGCCACACTTATAAGCAGGAGGCTACAAGACGTTTAGGAATGTCTCTCTTTCTTCATGTTTTAGTTCATGCAACAGAGTCAGAATGTTCCTTCTTCGTACTCTAATTCATGCTATGGTGACGTCTATATGAAAGTAAAATCATCCCAAATTCTTTCCTTACTCGGATGTTCTCAGACCCGTCACATTACTGGGGCGATTCAAGTACAGGAGTTTAGAGTCTAAATGGTATGGTTCATTCTGGTCGAATCATATAAGATTTTTGCAAGGACTTGAGAAGAGTCCGTTTGTTCTTCAGAGTATGTTGGTTCTAGTGTGAACCTTGATTTTGATATAATCATGCTTTTCAGCCTGCAGTATTAAGTGTATTCAGTTCTTTTCAGAACTTAAGTTGCCAGTGTCATGCTTCAGAGGTAATAAGGTGTAGCAAAATGTTGGAACTGTATTTCCACCTAAATAGTAATGTGTGTTAAAGTGTTGTTGTCATGAACTATTGGTAATGAAATTAGACCAAGAAGTTGGTGATGTGAAGTCACAAAGTTAGAAGTCAGAGTGAGGATGATTTACCCCTTTATAGTGATAAACTAATTTGGCAGCTAGCAGCATGTGTGGACGGTATGGTAGTCCATGGAGGAAGTGTTTGACTTAGATTTTAATCTCTACAAAGTAAGATGTGTATTCTTAGATAATGGAATATTATGTGATAAATTTCTATCTCTTGAAAATATTTTATCATTGTGTTGATGAAACTAAAAAATCTAGTGAAGCCATGTGGAGCTCTTTTGATTCACTAGTATAGTTTCCTTATCATCCATCTTATTTTCTTGTTCAAAATACAAAACCAAAGTCTAGTGAAGCCGTCTGAGGCCTGTTTCGATTCACTAGCAATTTGTTGTTCAACTTGTTGTTCTTTTGTTGGTTTAATATATGTATGGCTGAATTTGTTTGCATGAGATTGAGTTGGTAAAGAGGTAATTAGTCCTTGTGAGTTAGTTTAGTATAAGGTAGAGAAACAGTTGTTAGTCAGGGTGATTTGTTGGTTTCTTGAATGTGAAAATGGCTATATTAGCGAGTAAGTTATAATTATAGACTCTTGGTTGTTTGAGGAATTTTAAGGTAGTGTAAATGTACGCTTGGGTAAGTAATTGTGATGTGAGAAAGCAGTATAAGTAGATACGATTGTACGGGATTATAATAAAAGGATAAGGTTGACCATGTCTATTATGAGGCTTTAACCCCCTTGATCCTCTTTTCATTGATAGTTGTAAACTAGTGCTACTTGTGAGAAGGTATGTAGTAGATGTTTGAGATATTTAGGTAGAATCTCCCAATTTGATGGATTAGTATATTTATATTATGTTGCATTCTTCATTGGTGGTAGATGATTGATACTAAACTATAGGCTTGAATTTAAATGGTGTGGTGGTAAATAGTGGCAAGAGTTTGATGATGCATGTTTTGTGGGATTAAATTAGTAGGCTTGAGGTGCTGAAATAGTACATGCTAATGGATTATGATAAGTAAAACCGTTAGGTCATGATCGATTATTGTGGTTATGAAGTTCTAGTGCACTAGTGTTTCGTGATGTTTATTTATAGTTTCCAAGTGAAAATTTTGTGTAAGTTTGGGTTATAAATCATGCATAGCACTAGACATTAAGTTTGAACAGTTGAAGTTCATAAAGGTGGATGTGATGATTTCTTGATCAATGATGTTAGCTGTATGAAAGTGATCTAATAGGATTGAACGGTGTATGAAATGGCTTAAGTTTAAACTGATTCATAATGAAGTGTAATGTTTTAGGTATGGTGTAGAAGTATGCCAAGGTGATATGAGGTTACGGCATATTTTTCTAAGACTATTACATAATTTGTGTGGCTAGTGGTAACATTGAATTGTTAAGTGGAGAAAGACTAGTTAGATGGTTTATGGTGATCTAAATAGCCATGTTAAGTGTTAGAATCTAAGTTTGATTTTTGAACTTTGAACCGATATAAATAAGTGTGCAAGCATTATACTATGACTATTGTTGGCTATGGAAAGATAGAGTGTATCCCAGAAGGTAGTCATTCGGATTAAGTCTACGATATGCATGTATTGTCATTTTTTTTTCTTTCAGACCCTAGAGTGCACTAAGTGTAGTTCAGTTAGAATATGGTAAGGGATCTCCCAAACTCTAGATGATGACTTGAAGCTAAGGGGGAGATGATAGAATGAATAATCAAGTAAGGCTCTCAGATTCTAGTAGTGATGCAGTATGATTTAGAACATCAGAAAGTGAGGGTGAATCTTAACCCATTCCTACCTCAGTATTTTTTTGTTATCCAGATGCTTACTCATGCCTTACAATTCAGTTTTGTGATAATAGTTCATGATTTCGGTATTTGATAGAGAGTCGCATACTCTTCCAGTTCCAATATAATGAGTTCTAGTTCATTCAAGTAGTCGGAATCACATTCCTTATGTTATGAACTCAAGTTGAGGTCATCCAACTCATGACGCATGTACTCACTCTTTATAGTGTGCTTAGTCCCGTATAAAGATCTTTTCATGCTTGAGGGTCTTATGTTTTAACCTTTTAGTGACCCTTCCTATGCAATGATAGTGGTGATGATGTAAATGTTCTTGTTGATGGAAGATCATAGTATGCTTGTTTAGATAAGGCCATAAGTATGAAGTAAGATTTAGGGCCAAGTCTTTGATACATGTGATTGTTAGTGGAAAATTTTGTGTATGTATTTCTTAGGGTAGCGCGTGGGAGTTATATTGACAATAGTTTAAAAACTATGTGAAGTATGTATTTATGTGTGGTTGCCTTGAAGTTAACATATGGTTATAAATTAAGCTTGAATGACATTTTGGGATTGTAGCGGAAGGTCGCAATATGCATTACCGACTTCATATTAAGAGTTCAGAGTAGTCATTGAAGTGATAAGGCATGTTATACTTCGGATATGATCTTTAAAAGAGATATAGAAGGTGGCATCATATGGTTTAGAATAATAGCGTGGTCTGGCATGTTGTATTTTTTTTGTGACCTAGAGTTAGGCTTGATCACGGCGAAGGGATTAAGTTATTTCCGACATTAGTAGAAAGATTTGTCAATGCTCATATGAGAATTTTAAGCTGAGTTGAATGAATATGATATTTATAGGGAATAGTATAGTTAAAGGATATTCGGGAAGTGCTCAAAGCCTGAAAGTAAGAAGTTGTATTGCCAAAGGTCTAAAAATTCTATCCTAATTTTGGAGTTATATGTCTATATTCCAGACTGCAGAGTAGTGTCAATGTTGTGATTTCCTCAGTTGGATGCCTTGTGTAATCCGTACCCAAGATGCATGGCTCCCAATTACTGCTAGAGCTTCCTTAGAGAGAGTGTTGAAGACAATACTCCAGTTAAGTATGAGGGTGTAGTATAATTCAGTCTGTATGGCCAATAAGTTAGTTTAGCAGCCAGATTCGCATAACTTGTTTTCTCGTCTTTGCACTTATTCATGCTACTCGAAATCTCAGACAGTCAGTTTAGCAGTAGTTACTAGTATAGCCCAGTTCATGCATCATGCATTAAATTCAAATTCCAAATGTTCAGTTATGATTCAATTCGTAGGTGCCCTGTGCATCGCCTCAGTTTTTTGAGTATCTTAGTTAATTGAACATTAATAGAGGAACATAAGGTCCCAAGGGGGAGATACCCCATTCAGCTGCATACATAGATTCTTATTACAAGCTCCGCACCAGTTGTCATTAGATATTCATTCATACGTTCATACGTCAGTTCAGTCAGATATGCATGTATTAGAAATGCATGTGCAATAGAAAAAGTTCAAGTTATCAGTGTATTTAGTCATGCATTCATGAGAACAACTCAGTAACAAATCCATGCATCAGGTATGCATGTTCATTATGTAAATTCAGCTTATGAGTAGCTTCAGTCGTGTATTCCATGCATCAGATATGCATGTCCGGTATAATAATTCAGAAAATCAGTAGTTTCAGCCATATGGTCATGTTTCAGATCAGTGTATTCTTTATTAGAGGACATGCCGTGTCCGCGTTATTCCATACCTCTAAGCTTCAATATGTTCTTACCCATCAGTCGAGGATGAATGGTCCCATGGGGGAGATAATGTGACACCCCGCATTTTGGGCTAGAATAAAAACCATGATTTCGATGCATTGATAATCCCAAAGCCATAAATCCTATGCCAATATGTCATGCTAATTAATTGCATAGTATGTGAATCCATTCAAGCTTGAATTTAGACTGTAGAGGTCCTTCAACTCAAGGATGAGTTGAAACTATTTCGATCTATTAAGTTTTAGTGGACGTTGTAATTTGTGTCATCTTCCATCGACCATAACTCTCTGTATATGTCGAATTAGAGAGCCTACTATGTGTCAAATGATATGTCTTCGAGTTAGCTTTCCAACGATACCAATTTTCCTAAAATCCGACACCCGAGCAAGAAGTTATGGCCTTTTAAAGTAGTAGGCAGCGCCTATGTAAACATAGGCGATAGCATAGGCACCACCTATGTAAAGGTTTCAGGTCCCTTCCCACCCTTATTTAGCCATAAAATCAAAATTCAGTTCCCAAAGACCCCAAAATACACCTTCATTCATCCAAATTGTTCAAAAACTCTCTCAAGGCTTTCAAATTAAAAACCCAAATAGTTCAAGATTCAACCATGGGTTTTCAAAATATATTAAAGATTTGGAATCTCCGTAACGTAGGCTTCAAGAAGCACCTATCATATTCGCATATAGAGGTACGTGGGATTATCCAAAAATCTCATGGGTGTAGTTTTTATGAACATGCATGCTTTTAAATGGGGGTTTTCAATCAAATGCTAATAACTTGCATTCAATATGATTTCTAAGTCATCTTTCTTTATGTCATGGGAATTGTTTGCCTATATACTTCAATGGTTGAAACCATGCATATGTGATTTGAGATTTTGCATGGAAGTTTGATAAATATGAATGATAAATTGCTTTCAAATTCCCATGATAATGTTTTGATACCGCATACCATATTGTGATCAACAAAAGAGAGCATGAATTCGAAATAAATATTGTTCACCACTTTTAAATGATGAAGCACCTTGGTTTTTAGGTTATGCATATGTGGAAGTGATATTGAGGACTTGCAAGTCAGGTATGATGATACCCTACAGAATATGATATGTGATTGAATCAAATAAAATTTGAATGCATTGATTTTACATGAGAAAGGTGGATGCCCGAAGAAGGCATTTGAGAGTAAGGGCTCATCGCTGAAAAACGTGTTTGCCGACACGAAATTTTGGTACCAGGCTAAGTGATCTTGTGTACTTGACTTCATGTCATTCCCAAATTGGAACTATAGGTAGGAACCCTGACTAAGTGATCTTGGGCACTACCAGTGGGTCGAGACACTATGCTTTGTGGTCTTGAGTATCTTTCCCTCACTTATACTCTAATCTCAGCGGCAACCAAGGTTAGACAGTTGGTATAAATTATGTAGGGTATTCCACCTAGCTCAGTTGCATTTCATTGTTGTTGAGAAACTATTGCATTACACCCATGTGTTTTCAAATGATTTGATACAAAAGTGCTTTATAATGGATCTCAACTATATTTTGTAAAGATATTATGTTTTATTTTGATATCTCTACGTGCTAGTACTTTTGTGCTGACCCCCTCCCCTCTCCAACCTCACAGGTTTAGAGGCCCATTCTAGGGGTCAAGAGAATCAGTAGATCATTCAGATAGAGTTATAGAGACAAGTGGTAAGCCTTCTATGTTTCGGAAAGTCTTATGTCCTGCAGTCCTTTTATCTTATATTCAGTTTTGGGGGTCTACTGGGGGCCTTGTCCCAGTTTATATACGGTTACTTGAATCAGTCATTTGTTAGAGATTTTCACAGACAGTTGTTTAGAGGTTGATTGATGTTAAGGGAAACCTTATTTCCCTGTTATTGTTGTTTTCATATTTATAACCATGTTTTCGAATTATTATGCTTCTTCCACAATACTTTGATCATCTGAATTAGGTGCATGATAACCAGATAGATAGTGGTGTTTCAGGCCTTCATGGTTCCAAATGCTCGTCACGGCCAGGCCATGGTTCGGTCATGACATTTCCTCACTCCAAAAACCTTTCATAAGAATTAAATCACCCCTTAAGTTTTCTTAATCCATATATTATCAAGTTTACAACATCTCAATCCTCTCTACTCTTAAGAACAAGATGGAAACTAGGGTTTCCTCCAAGATCAAGAAATCAAGAAAATCAATCCTTCAGTTCAAGATTTCCGAGAAAACAAATCAAGATTTAAGTTTTCTTCCCTTTAATGGATCAAGAATTCATCCTCCTAAGTGAAGATGTTCAAGAAATGGATCTAGATCTGGGTTCCATCTATCTAGATCCGGGTTCCATCTTTCAAACTTAATAATCTTAGGTACATGGGATTTATCCTAAACCACATGGGCTTGTTGAAATATTCAAGTATGATTTAAAGATCTATCAAGCATGAATTTATAAAAGGGCTTTTAGATCCCTGATTTTATTATGCATTATGAATGTTTAAAGATATTAATGATTTGGTCTTTAGGCCTTCCCCCCTTAAATTGATTTACATGTATGTGTATATGTATGAAAAAAATTCATATTTAAAGATTGTTTGAGAGCATAATTTATGAAATCCCTCTCTTGTGATGACTTTAAATTTGTGGTCTTGTTGGGAATGATTTGATATGCATGATTTATGGCTTGAAAATAGGTTACTCAAATACCATAGTATTTTGAGCATGATTTAGAGATTTTAAGAAGGAGTTTCTTGATATAAATGTGTTTTGTTAAAGAGAGAAAGATATTTATAAGATTAATGCTTTTGACATGACCACCTTGTATCATTTGAAATGTTTTCAAAGAGAGTTGCACACATGTGTTTACATGATTAATTAAAGAAAGAGTTCTTTGAACTGATTTATTGATATGGTGGTCCCAAATTTATGTTTTGAAAATAGAGATTCTACTATACTAATAATGGCTCAGAGATGTGACTTGCAAGTCAATGGTATGACGATACCATAAGTATGTATGCCATAACAGAGTATGTTTTCATTGTATATTTTCAGTGTATGTCTTCATAGAATGTTTTCAGAATATGTTTTCAAAGAATGCATATTTTAAAGAGTTAAAATGGGCATAAAGAGGGTTAGGTGATTACCCGAAGAAGGCTTGAGTTCAAGTAACTCTTAGCCTAAAACCGT
>NW_025835645.1:86761-134158 GCF_002878395.1 Capsicum annuum
CTACTAATGGCTCAGAGATGTGACTTGCAAGTCAATGGTATGACGATACCATAAGTATGTATGCCATAACAGAGTATGTTTTCATTGTATATTTTCAGTGTATGTCTTCATAGAATGTTTTCAGAATATGTTTTCAAAGAATGCATATTTTAAAGAGTTAAAATGGGCATAAAGAGGGTTAGGTGATTACCCGAAGAAGGCTTGAGTTCAAGTAACTCTTAGCCTAAAACCGTATTTGCCGATACGGGTAGATTATTATTGTACACTGGTGACGGCCATGTGGCGTAGTAGATTCAGAGACTTCGACCCTTACGGCACACTTAGGTTAGGGGCTTAGCTGCTGAGTTAATGGTAGATTCCATATAGCTCATGGAATTTCAGAGTTGTAGGGTATACCACCTAGCGCAGAAGTAAAACAAAGAGTGTCACAGAGTTCAGATGATTTTTCAGAGTCTCTCAAAAATACCCATGAGATTCTTACTATATGATATGTTTATGAACTATTTTTAAATTACTCTCATATATGTTGAACACAAATTACTTTTTTGGATTTCCTCTGCGTACCAGTACATCTGTATTGACCCCCTCTTCCTACCTCTCAAGTTCTGAGGCTTAGTCTAGGGTCTCGATAAGCAGTATATAATTCAGATAGCAGATCAGATTTTGTAGTGGTGAGCCTTTTCTATTCCAGAAGGCCTGTCCTTTCAGATTATGTCATCTATTATAGTTTTGGTCTACTGGAGGCCTTGTCCCAGTTTTCAGATAGTTGTCAGATTTTCATGTAGTAGAGATTTCGCAGACTATTCTAGATGTTGTTAATGATTTTTGAATTTCATTCCTTATTGTTAAACTTAATACAGAGTATGACCATGTATCCGTATTAGATCATAAATTTTGCATTTTCTTTCATTATATGAATATTGTACCTGACTACCAGATAGAGTAGGACATCCAGGCATTTATGGTTCAGGATGTCCGTCATGGCCAGGCCCTAGTTCGGGTCATGACAAACTTGGTATCAGAGCACGGTTTATGGTCCCAAGTTGTTTGGAAAATTACGTCGAGTAGAGTCTTGTTTATGGGTGTGTAGCACGCCATACCTATAAGCAGGAGGCTACAAAGTGTTTAGGAATATCTCTCTTTCTTCATGTTCTATTTCGTGCTTTGGATTCAGAATATTCCTCTTTCATACTATAATTCATGCTATGGTGTTTCCCATACAAAAGTAAAGTTATCCCAATTATTTTCTTACTTTAATATGCTCAAATATGTCTCATTATTGGGGTGATTCAAGCTCAGAAGTTTAGAGTCTAAATGGTCTGGTTCTTTATGATTGAGCCACATAAGATTTTAAAATTGTGCAAGGTCTTGAGAAGAGTTTGTTAGTGCTTCAGAGTGTTTAATTCTAGTGTGAACTTTGATTTTGATGAGATCATTTCAGTCTGCAGTATTAAGTGTATTTGGTCCTTTTCAGAATTTATGTTGTAGATGTCATTCTTCAGGGGGATGATGTGTAGCAGAATGTTGGAATTGTATTTCCACCCGAGTAGTAGTATAAGTTAAGTATCAGTGTCATGACCTATTGGTAGTGATGTTGGACCAAGAAGTGGGTGATGTGAAGTCACAAAGTTAGAAGTTAGAGTGAGGGTGAATTTTGTGTAAATAAATATTTTAGTTGAATAACCAATGTTTGAGGATGATCTGCCCTTTTATAGTGATAAACTAATGTAGTAGCTAGTAGCATATGTGGATTGTATGGTAGTCTGTGGGGGCAGTGTTTGACTCAAATTTTTTTAATTCATACAGAGTAAGATATGTATTTTTAGATCATTGATTATTGTGTGTCAAGTTTCTATCTCTTAAAATTTTGTTATCATTGTGTTGTTGAAACTCAAAGTCTAGTGAAGTCGTGTGGGGCTCTTTCGATTCACTAGCATAGTTTCCTTGTCATTTATCTCATTTTCTAGTTCAAAACACAAAAACAATCAAAGTCTAGTGAAGCCATGTGAGGCCTTTTTTGATTCACTAGCAATTTATTGTTCTTGTGTTGGTTGAATATATGTATAGCCAAATCTTTTCACATGAAATTGAGTTGGTAATGAAGTGATACGTCCTTGTGTGTTAGTTTAGTAGGAGGTAGAGGGGGAGTTATTAGTTAGGTGAATTGTTGTCTACTTGAAGTATTAAAATGGCTAGATGAGCAAGTAAGTTATAATTATAGGCTCCTGGTTGTTGTGGAATTTGAAGGTAGTCTAAATGTATGCTTGGGTAAGTAAGTGTGATGTGAGAAAGACGTATAAGTAGATAAGATTGTATGGGGTTATGATATGAGATTAAGGTTGACCATGTCTATTATGTGACTTTACACCCCCCTCCCCCGGACCTTTTTTTCGTTGGTAGTTGTAAACTAGTACTACTTGTGAGAAGGTATGTAGTAGATTTTTTGAGGTATTTGGATAGAATGTCCCAATTTGATGGACTAGTATATTATGTTTCATTCTTCATTGGTGGTAAATGGTTGATGTTAGACTATAGGCTTGAATTTAATGTAGAATTCGGATGTAAGAATAGTGACTTAAGATTAATAATGAATGTTTGTGAGAATTGCGTGTCAAGTTGGGTCGTAAGTCATGTTTAGTACTGACATTAAGTTTGAATAGTTGGTGTCTATGAAGGTGGATGTGATGATTTCTTGGTTAATGAGACTAGTTTTATGGAAGTGATCTAATAGTCTTGAATGGTGTATGCAATAGATTAAGTTTATTTGATTCATAATGAAGTATGACATTGTATGTATGAGGTAAAAAGTATACCCAAGGTGATATGAGGTTGCGGTATTTTCTCTAAGGCTATTATATGTTGTATATGGCTAGTGGTATCGTTGAGTTTCTAGGTGGAGAAAAACTAGTTAGATGGTACATGGTGTTCTAAATGGCCAAGTTAAAGAGTGTTGATTGATAGTGTGGAGCCTTTTGATATGATCTTGATCCTCATGGTAGAGATATATAAGATTGGGGTCGCGCTATTGGTAGGCTATGACGAAAGTAGCATAGTTCATCAAAGGCTTGGTGATGTCCATGTTAAGTGTTGGAATCTAAGTTTGAGTTTTGAGAGTTGAACTAATAGAAATAAGAGTAGAAGCACTAAAGGATGTGCACTTCAACATGGGGATATTCATGAAGATTCGAAGTTAGTAAGTGTTTAAGAACTATATGATGACTATTGATGGCTATAGAAAGATAGAGTTTACCTCAGAAGGTAGTATTAACAGTGGGTTTTCCACTTTCAGGTGTAGTCATTCGGGTTAAGTTCTATGATGTGTGTGTATGGTCGTTTTCCAAACCTTAGAGTGCAGTAAGTATAGTTCAGTTTGAAGTCTAGAAAGAGATCTCTAGAACTTAAGATGATGGCTCAAAGCTAAGGGGGAGATGATAGAACAAGTAACCAAGTCAGGCTCTTAAATTCTATTAGTGGTGCCAGTATGATATAGAACATCAGAAAGTGAGGGTGAGACTCAACCCATTCCTATCTCAGTATTTTTCAGTGATCCAAATACCTACTCATGCCTTACGATTCAGTTCTATGGTCATAGTTCATGTCCATGTATATGATTGAGAGTCATGTACTCTTCTAGTTAAAAAATGAGGAGTTCTAATTCATTCAGTAGTCAGAATCATATTCCATATGTTATGAACTTCAAATTGAGGTCATGCAACTCATGACTCATGTACTCACGTTTTATAGTGTGCTCAGTTCCCATAATTCATGCTATATTCTTTACGATTGATGAGATTCAACTTATAGTCATGTATGTCCCAATTTAGATCACTTTGATGAATCCCTGATGTTGATTCGCTATTCCTCAGGCCTCAGTTAAGTGTTGAGTTTTGTATAGTATCCTTCCATACTTCAAAGTCTTATGTTCTAACCTTTTAGTGACTCCTTCTTATGTAATGATAGTGGAGATAAGTAAATGGTTTTGGTTGATGAAAGGTCATTGTATGCCTGTTTTGGATGAGGCCATAAGTGTAAAGTAAGATTTGGGGCGAAGTCTTTGATACATTGATGGTTAGTGGAAATTTATGTGTGTATGTTCTTGGGGTAGCGCATAGGAGTTATATTGACAATGGTTTAGAGACTATGGGAAGTATGTATTCATGGGTGTTTGCCTTGAAGTTCATATGTGGTTATAACGATAGTCTTGAATGACATGTTGGGATTTATGTGGAGGAATGTAATATGCGCTAGTAAATCCATAGTAAGAGTTCAGAGTTAGTCATTGAAGTGGTAAGGCACGTTATACTTAGGGTGTGATCTTTAAAAAGATATAGAGGGTTGAATCATATGGTTTAGACTAGTATCGTGGTGTGGCATGTTGTATTTTGTGATTTAAAATTAGGCTTGATCACAGTGAAAAGAATTTAAGCTACTTTAGACATTAGTAGAAAGATTTGTCAATGCTCATATGAAAATTATAAGTTGAATCAATGAGTATGGTATTTAAGGAGAATAGCATAGTTAAGGGATATTCGAGAAGTGTGCTAAGCTTGAAAGTAAGAAGTTGTATTTCCAAAGGCTGGAAATTCTATCCTAATTTATGAGTTATATGTCCTTATTCCATGCTATAGAGTAGTATAATTGTGGTGATTCCTTAGTTGGATGTCTTGTGTAACTGATGCCCAAGATTCTTTGCTCCCTAATGCTACTTGAACTTCGTTAGAAAAAGTGATGAAGAGATACTCTAGTTAAGTATAAGTGTCCGGTATAATTCAGTCTGTCATTCAGTTTAACAGTCGGGCAGAAAAGTTACAATAGTTTTTCCACCTTTTCACTCAGTCCTACTATCCAAAGTCTCATGCGTATGGCCATCCCCAAGAGATAATCTATTCCATCCATAATCTATTCCATCCATATAAAATTGTGAATTCAGTTCATTCCACCATCATGTTTCGAATTCAGCTATCTATTCATGACTCGGTGCATAAGAGTTCAGCGTATAATCTCAAAATTTTCCAAGTATTTTAGCTTAGATAGTGTAATACTCTTGTACAATCTAAGTTTTGTTGTATTATGATTAGTACTTGCATAAGTTATCACTTTCCAATTTCAATATGTATGATTGGATCATGAACATTTCAAGGGAATCCTAAATTTTTAGCACGAATCAGCTTTTTGAAGCAACAAAAGTTAAGTCAGCTCAGAATTCAGTTTCATGATAGAAGTTAAAATGTTTCAGATCAGTTATGTCCTTTCTTAGAAAGAACATTATTTATGAGTTATTCCATACCTTTAAGCTTCAACAAGTTCCTACCCATCATTTGGGGATGAATGATCCCAAGGGGGAGACAATGTAACACCCCGCATTTCAGGCGAGAACGAAAACCGTCATTTCTAAGCGTTGATGTTCCAAAAGCCATAAATCCTATGAAAATTTGGTATGTTAATAAATTATGTAGTGTGTAAACCTATTTGAGCATGAATTAAGATCATAGAGGTCTCCTAACTCAAGGTCAAGTTGAAAGTTTTCCTATCATTCGAGTTTTAGTGAGTGTCGAAACTTGGGTCAACTTCAATTGATCATAAATCCTTATATATGAAGAACTTGGTGGCGTACTATATATCAAATGAAATTTCTTCGAATTATATTTTCAACGATACCAATTTTGTCCAAATCTGATATCGGAGTAAAAAGTTATGCCCATTTTACTCTAGCATATCAGCCTGGCAACTGAGTAACGACAATTCTAACGGCTTATCACATATCTAAATAAGTCGTCAGCCTTAGGCAGAAACTCATAAATTTCAGCTCCTAGGTGACGACCTGGGCTGACGGGCTATCATAAATCTGATGGCTTATCAGCCTTGGTCGTCAGCTGAAAATTTCAGCAACTGGGAAGTGATTTTGTAAGGGTATTTTAGTCTTTTCTTCACTCAAAATCTTTCACATGAATTAAATCACCCCATAAGTGTTATTAATCCATATATTATCAGTTTTACAATATCTCAATCCTCTCTGCTCTCAAGAACAAGATGGAAACTAGGGTTTCCTCCAAGATCAAGAAAACAAAAAAATCAATCCTTCAGTTCAAGATTTCCAAGAAAACAAATCAAGATTTAAGTTTCCTTCCCTTCAATGGATCAAGAATTTATCCTCCTAAGTGAAGATGTTCAAGAAACGGATCTAGATTTGGGTTTCATCTTTCAAACTAAATAATCTTAGGTACGTGGGGTTTATCCTAAGCTACATGGGCTTGTTGAAATATTCAAGTATGATTTGAAGATCTATCAAGCATAAATTTATAAGGGATAATTACAAAACTTAGTCAATATTGACTCCTAATTACCTTATTTAGCCTAGTTTCAATTAATTACAATTCATAACCTCCTCTTGCCTATTAATTTTTCATAATTACAATTTATATCCTCTCTCGTGTATTTTTTCTTTTTCTCTATTTTCTATTACTTTTATTTTTTTCTTCCCTTTTCAGGTTTTTCCTTCTTTTTTTCTTTTCCTTTTTTTTCGTTTTCTCTTTCTTTTCTTTATTCAATTTTTTCGTTTTCTTTTTTTGTTTTGTATTTTTTTTCTTTTTCTTTTGTATTTTTTTTCTTTTTCTTTTTCTTCCTTTTTATTTTTTCTCCTTTTTTTGTTTTTTTTCTCTATTTTCTATTACTCTCTTTTTTTCAGTTTTTTTTTCATTTTTTCTTTTCCTTTTTTTGTTCTCTTTCTTCTTTCTTTTTTTAATATTTCTTTTTCGTTGTCTTTTCTTTTTTTTTCTTTTTTCTGTTTTTTCCTTCTTTTTTTCTTTTTCTTTTTTTCATTTTCTCTTTCTTTTGTATTTTTTTCTTTTCTTTTATTTTTTTCTCCATTTTTTTTCTCTACTTTCTATTATTTTTTTCCTTTTTTCAGTTTTTTATTCATTTTTTCTTTTCCTTTTTTTTTTCTTTCTTCTTTCTTTTTTCAATTTTTTTTCTCGTTGTCTTTTTTCATTTTGTCTTTTTTTTTTTAATTTTTCTTCTTCTATTTTTTTTCTTTTGTTTTTTTCTTTATTTTCTATTACTCTCCTTTTTTTGTATTTTTTCTCACATTTTTTCTCCTTTTTTTCTTTTTTTTTATTTTTGTTTTTCTTATTCTTTTCATTTGTGCGAACTAGCAAATATAAATACAAGTGTGAACTATAAAATATAAATATAAATGTGAATTTTAACATACAAATACAGGTGAAAATTATAAAATACAAATGCAAACTATAGCATATAGATACAAGTGCGAACTATCATTTGCATTTTTTAATTATTGAAAAGGAACTATTGATTTTCCTTTTACGAATATTTATTTGTATTTATTTATACGAGTTGTATTTATTGATACAAATAAATACAATTCAAATTTTTATAAAAATACAATATGTATTTGTATTTTTAAAATCATTGATTTCATTTGTTTGTAATTGTATTTGTATCAAGTGATATTTATTTATTTACAAATACGAATAATAATTTTGACATGCAAATACAAAATGGTACATTTGTATCAAATAATACATTGCATATTTATATATTTTAGAATCAAGAAAACACAATTAATGCATTTACTTGTTTGTATGCAAATACAAATGATAAATTATACATAATCACGGCTAAATACAATATGCAATCAACTTACAAACACAAATACAAATACAAATACAAAATAATTTTTTAAAAATAAAAAGACATCGACGAAAATAGAATATAAATACAAATATAATCTAAATATACAAACTCAATAAAATCATAATACAAATATAATCCAATATAATATACAGTCAATTATAAAATACAAATACAAAACAGTTCTTTAAAATACAAGTGCGAATTATATAAAATATAAATGATGGTGCGAACTAACAAATACAAATACAAGTGCGAACTATAAAATACAAATATAAACGCGGACTACAAAATACAAATACAAGCGCGAACTTTAAAATACAAATACAAATATAGTTGTATCAATGAATACAAAAATATAAATGACGGTGTGACTACAAATAGATAAATAATTATAGTATTTACGTTATCATCAATGACTAGTGCTCGAGTTGTTATATTTTTTAAAAATACAAAAAATATAAGTTAGAACAAAAAAATAATAAAGAAAATAAGTACAAAAAAGAAAATGAAAAAAAATAAAAGAAAGAGAGATAGAAGAGAGAGAAAAATATATAAAAAAAATAAAAATAGAAAAAATTAGAAAAAAGAAGAAGAAAAAATGAGGAAAACACGAAAAAAGAAAAATATAAAAAAAAAAGAAAAAGAAAAAAATGGTAGTGTTTTTGGCAAGACTAAATATGTAGTGTATTTATGTTTTTATGAATACAGACCACTAAGTAAAAGTGAATACAACGGCTGTGAATCGAATACAACTGTTAAATGGTATTGTATTTATATTTTATATGAATACAGACTATTGATAAAATCGAATACAGCGGGCGTAAATTGAATACAACGGCTATAAATGGTAAATTATGTAAAATATGGCTATGAAACATGAGTTTTCCAGCAAAATGTAGTTATTTTTGAAAGATCCCCAAATTATAAAGGGGTTTTTAGATCCATGATTTTATTATGCATTATGAATGTTTAAAGATATTGATGATTTGGTCTTTAGGCCTTTTACCCGTAAATTGATTTACATGTATATGTATATGTATGAAAGAAATTCAGATTTAATGATTGTTTGAGAGTATAATTTATGAAATCCCTCTCTTGTGATGACTTAAAATTTGTGGTCTAGTTGGGAATGATTTGATATGTATGATTTATGGCTTGAAAATAGTTTAATCAAATACCATAGTATTTTGAGCATGATTTAGAGATTTTGAGAGGGAGTTTCTTGATATAAATGTGTTTTGTTAAAGAGAGAAAGATTTGCATAAGATTAATGCTTTTGACATGACCACCTTGTATCATTTGAAATATTGTTAAAGAGAGTTGCATACATGTGTTTACATGAGTAATTAAAGAAAGGGTTCTTCGAACTGATTTATTGATATGGTGGCCCCAAATTTATGTTTTGAAAATAGAGATTCTAATATGCTAATAATGACTCAGAGATGTGACTTGCAAGTCAATGGTATGACGATACCATAAGTATGTATGCTATAACAAAGTATGTTTTCAAAGTATGTCTTCAGAGAATGTTTTCAGAATTTGTTTGCATATTTTAAAGAGTTAAAATGGGCATAAAGAGGGTTAGGTGGTTACCCAAAGAAGTTTTGAGTTCAAGTAACTCTTAGCCTAAAATCATATTTGTCGATATGGGTAGATTATTATTGTACGCTAGCAATGGCCGTGTGGCGTAGTAGATTCAGAGACTCCAACCCTTGTGGCACACTTGGGTTAGGAGCTTGGCTGCTGAGTTAATGGAAGATTCCATATAGGCCGTGAAATTTCAAAATTGTAGTGTATACCACCTAGCGCAGAAGTAAAACAAAGAGTGTCACAGAGTTCAGATGATTTTTCAAAGTCTCTCAAAAATGCCAATGAGATTTTTTACTATATGCTATGTTTATGAACTGTTTTTAAATTGCTCTCATATATTTTGAATACAAATTACTATCTTAGATTTGCTCTGTGCACCAGTACATTTGTATTGACCCCCTACCTCTCAGGCTCTGAAGCTCAGCCTAGGGGTCTCGATAAGCAGTAGATAATTTAGACAGCAGATCAGATTGTACAGTGGTGAGCCTTCTCTATTTCAGAAGGCATGTCCTTTCAG
The DNA here is from genome assembly GCF_002878395.1 of Capsicum annuum. Taxonomy (NCBI): domain Eukaryota; kingdom Viridiplantae; phylum Streptophyta; class Magnoliopsida; order Solanales; family Solanaceae; genus Capsicum; species Capsicum annuum. Next base: position 96,522 of record NW_025835645.1, read on the forward strand.
ATTATGCCATCTATTACAGTTTTGGTATATTTGGGGCCTTGTCCTAGTTTTTAGATAGTTGTCAGATTTTCATGTAGTAGAGATTTCGCAGACTGTTCTAGATGTTGTTAATGATTTTCGGATTTCATTCCTTATTGTTAAACTTAATCCAGAGTATGACCATGTTTTCATATTAGATTTTAAATTCTACATTTTCTTTTATTATATAAATGTTGTGCATGACTACCAGATAGGGTAGGTCGTTCGGGCCTTCATGGTTTGGGATGTCCATCACAGCCAGGCTCTAGTTCAGGTCATGACAGGGCCGAAGCATCATCTTCTTTTCCTATGCAATGAGTAGCTAATCGAAGCTGTTTGTGCTTTGACTTTGGAGTGGTGAGCTTCCTTATTTCGGAAGACATTCATTCTTGGTCTCCTATCCTTAGAATTAGTCTTATTTTGACTTGGTTTGCCTATTGTCAGGGGCTTGTTCCGACATATACTTTTCTAAACATCGGTTTGTATAGTGGTATATTGGATAACTGTGGACTTGGGCATATTGGTTAGTTGATGAATCTAATAAAGTGTTTAGACATGTTTAAGTTATGACTTACTATATGTTTATACTATTCTATTATATGGTCGGAATTTATCCGACCCTTATGATAGATGTGATGATGATTGGCTTGGGTTATTCGGGTGACCTCCGGTGCATGTGTGCTTGAGGTGCCATATGACATGGCCCTGTTTTGGGGTGTGTCAATAGTCATATATAAAGTTGCGAAAATGACCCATAAGAATAAGAGGTTCATTATTTGAAACAAAGTAATATCCATGTCTTATTATGAAGCCTTTAACTTTAAGAATAACTCCTAAGTAGGGACATGGCTTCTAATATACCATAAAACTAAAAAATATGAGTGTAGAAACATATGAGAAAAGTACAAATGCCTTCTGAAGAATGGAGGGCTCACCATTCCTCACCAGCAGTCTAATAGTATAACTAACCACCTAATGCTGCACAGGGCTACAAAAAAAGGCCCCCGAACCTACATCATGAAATAAGTTGCATCCAGGGATGTTCAGTACGATGAGTACTAACATGTATCCCAAGGAAAGGGACAAAATATAATAGTAATAATAATATAAGGGGAAAAGAATAGGGAACTAACAGACATGACAATTTATAATTTAATACTGAACTATGTAGCTTTCACTATCATCTCGTAACCACGAGCTATATTGGTCAAGTACTCCCTAAACGATGGGGCCTCAATCCATGTTGGCTGCACGTACTGAGGTTAGGCAAAAGTTATCAATAAACTAGAGCCACCATACATATTATACTCATGTTAATGACTATCCTCATGTTAAGGACATCATTTCTTTTCCCAATTAAGGTATGAAAACCCTATGCGGACAAACATAGGTTTTGGGTGCTGGTCATTAGAACATACACTTTTATGGTAAAGTGATATAATTCCCTTTAGAGCCCAATTAAAAATATTTTTCACATACCATTAACTATTGAGTCTTTCATTAAGGCATTCCCATATTGGTATCATCATACCAAGACTTCCAAGTCATTCATAATATGCTATATCATTCTCATAAACATTTTGACTCCAATTTCCATCTTAAAAATCCATAACCATAACTCCTGAGGGCTTTCAAAAGTCATAAACATAGCCCCAAGGGTTTTAAGAGAGTCATTTAAACCTTTTTACCATGTATTATTCATAAGAAGAAGTAAAATTCATAATTCCCATGAAACATCAAATTTTGATAGGGGTTGAGGGCCATATTTTCATCATGTAAAATTTCTAAAGAGTTATGAATCCATATTAACAATTTCGTTACTTTTATATAACACATTTAAGTTTCAAGACCTGTTTATACATAGAAAACCATTAAAATAAAAGAAAACCTAATATAATGCTTTCACAACAAAACCCCTCAACCCTAGTTTCAAACAACCATTAAAGAATACATAATTGCCAAGTAAATTGAAAAAATATAGTAATACTTAAAGTAAACAGTGTACAACAACCCTTTTTGATGGATGAAATTTGAGAAGAACTTGAATTTAAAGCCTTGGAAGTTGAAATTTAGGAAATAACCCTTATTTAGTGTTCTTGAGGGTTTGGGAGAAGAGGAATCATGTATTTGGGTTATGGGATGAGGAAAAAGAACATTAGTATTAGTTTTTGGATGATTTAGGATATAAATAAATTGTTTGCCCTTGAAAAACTGAAGAGAAACATGAGTTTTAGCATCTCTGGGAACATAGGTGTGCCACGCCCATAACACATAGCATACAAGGCATGCCATACTCTTATCACAGAGCATATAGGGCATGACACGCCCTTGTCATGGACCCTCACTCGTTTGCTCACGAAAATGCTCATAACTTTTTGCTCGAATATTGGATTAAAGCAATCAGATGCGTTGGAAAGAGTACTTAATTACCTTTCATTTGGTGGGTATTGATCTCCAAAACTCAATATATTCTAAAATTTTTATACGTATAAAGTTGACCCTTGTAGGATCGAATATCATTTCAGTCGATAACAAAAGTTCTTAACTCAACTTTACTCTAAGTGTTCCCTATGAACATTCTTCACATCGAAAGCACTTTACACACTAGGTAAATGATCATGACACTTATATTTACATAGAAATATTTAGTGTTTGTATTTATACAAGTAGGAATGACAGTTCTAATTTTAACTCAAAAATATAGGGTGTTACACCTTCGACACTACATAAGTCATTAATAGTAGTACGAATGTGCCTGACTTTGTGATTGTATGTGAGTTTAGTGTTTGTGATTAGTATTTAGACATTACTTGTGATTACTGACTTTATCATGCATTAAAATATATAGTTTTGAGATTGTATTGACAAGATATATAAATAGAGTTTCACACCAACATTGTTATGCAGATCAGGTGTCACATCGACACTATTATTGAAATGGGTGTCACACCGATACTGGTATATGAACTAAGTCCATTCCTTACAGATCATAGCTGAGAGTCCTTGTTAACCCTTTTATCTGCGTAAATTTTGCATGCGTGTAATAATCATTTCATTTGTACTTATAATTGCAATGATTATTGTTAAAGAAATCCGCCTAAGTGTAATTGATGTGCTCATGGTGGCTAGTTTTTATTTGTACGATTCTGCCAGCAAGTGTCCTCAATATTACTCAAAGAGGGAGCTTAAAATCCTCATCGCAAATTCAACCTCCCTAATTTTTTTTTACAAAATCTGAAAAAGAGATTTAAAAAGCATATATTAATGATGTAAAGAAAAGATGGATCAAGGGAGAATGAGATCGACATACAAAGACAAAAGTCCCTGACAATCCGGTTTGTTGAGCTTGGTCTTTTATAGAGTCCTCATATCCACTCTTCCTTCTACACCAACTAAAAGTATAAATTAGAAAATGCAATAAAGAGAGAAAATGAAAGATGAGTTTGTTGCTGCTTACTGTGTGTATGGTGGTGGTGATGGGGGGGGGGGGGGGGAGCGGTGAGTATTAATATATAGAGGTTTAACTAGGGTTTCTAGTTTTTTTAAGATGGAGAAGCTGGAACTCCTATTTTTCCTTTGGTCTTTGAGAGTCCAACAAGTATTAGTTGACCAAATCTCCTTTAGAGGGTAGGTTTTCACGAGAGATATGCTTTTGCACTGTAATTTCAAGGGAAAATTAGATACTCCCTTCGATCGCTTTTGGTTATCACCATTTTTCTAATTGAATTTTTGTATTTACTTGTCACTTTTGGCATATAACGAAAAGACAAAAGAAGTTTTTTATTTTACCTTTTACATTAATTTCTTATTTTTCAAACCATAGAGATAGTATTGTAAAATAGTCATATCAATAATTATTTTCTTAATGTGTCATCTCAAAAAGCGACAAGTAAAAGAGAACGAAGAAAATAAAATTTTATTGAGTTAAATTTCTTAATCAAAAAATAGTCCACTTATCTATCTCAAATGACCATTTTATTTTTTCTAATTTTTTAAAAAAGTTTTTTTTTTCCTTTTTCTGTGCTAATTTTTTTTTTTAAAAACCCTTTCGTTGTTTAAAATTTTTTGTTGCTCTTGTTTTATAACTTTTTTCTTTTCTAATTGTTTCACTTCTTTTGTTGAAAAATTGAATATTTATGTTGTTTTCTTGTTTTTTGGTTTATACATTTATTTGTTAATATGTGGAGGCATGATAGTCAAATAAATATCGATATTGATACATTACATAATTATGTATATAATATCGATACACAATATACACCATTTATACAATGTCGATAGATAACCACCTATTTATACAACATTGATTCACGTATATATACTATTTATACAGTATTGATACACATTTATGCACTATTATATAATCTCAATACATTACATAACTATTTCAACAATATCAATACACATTTATATAATTTCGATATATTACATATACACTACATAACTATTTATGCATCATATATACATGTTTATACACCATTTTTACAATATTGTTACATGTTTATATACTATTTATACAATATTGAGAGATTACATATACACTACAGAATTACTTATACAATATCGATACACTATATTATAGTACACAACTATTTGTAGATTATATATACATGTTTATACATCATTTATACAATATTGATACATGAAAAAAAATTGCACACAAAAAGTCTTTTAGAAGAAAATAAAAAAGGTATGCAACAAGAGAAAACAACTTTTTTTTTAAATTGCCGCTGAAAAATAAAAGAAAAAGGAAGAAAATCGTCTAATGACAATTTTAAGTAATATACAAAAACTTGGCTACATTTAGGAAATTAGATGAAATGACCTCCATAGTAGGTGACTTTGCTATTTTGTCCTCTATATAAAAAGTCTTTAAAGATTTGTCTTTCTTCCTTTTTATGTATTGGACAAGTACTTTTTTGCTCTCTACATCTCAAGAATTTTGATATTTTTCATGCTCATTTATCTCTCAACTTCTATTTTAAGAAAAATAATAAAATTCTTGATCTTTTTTCTTTTCTCTCTCGTTTTTTTCCTTTTTAGTTCATTTCTCAAACTTTATTTTCTTTTATTTTTTATTTTTTCTTCACTTTTTTCTTTCTCAAATATTATTTATTTTTCATTTATATCTTTTTTAAAAAAAAATTCATTTGTCTCAACCTTTAATTTAATTTAATTTAATTTTTCTTTTCTCGTTCTTTCTTCTTCATCTTTTATCAAACTTTATTTTTATTTTTTATTTTAATTTTAAATCTTTTTTTTCTTAACTTTTATTTTTTTCTTTCTTTTTTTTTCTTTTTTTTTTTCTCAATCTTTTTTTTCTTTTTCTTTTTTGTCCTTCTTTTTTTTTTTCTCAATTTTACTATTTTTTCTAATGAACATAGATTGGATAATCCACAAAGAGGATCTTTTTTATTTGACATCGAAGTAAATTTAAGGGCATGAGTTGTTGTTTGAAGTCCTTTAGGATAAATCTTGTCTCTATGGCAAGAGTTATAGAATATCTTATAAATTAAGACACAATGTGGTAGTGTCAACTATTGCTCAGGGGGCGTAACATTCTGTTTGAAAGTCCTTGGGCTAAGTCTTGCCTTTGAGACAAGAGTTTTAGAACATCTCATAAATCAAGTTTTTTTTTAAAGTCCTTGAACTAAGTCTTTCCTTAGAGGCAAGACTTATAGAGCATCTCATAAATCTAAACACAATATCGTAGTGTCAACTCTTACCTATGTGGCATAACTTCTTGTTTGAAAGTCGTTGGGTTACATTGTGCCTCTAAGGCATGAGCTATGGAACATCTCATAAATCAAGACACAATATGGTAGTGTTAAATCTTGTCTATGGGGTGTAATTTATTGTTTGAAAGTCTTTGGACTAAGTCTTGCCTCTAAGGAAAGAGTTATGGAACAACTCATAAATCAAAACATTATGCGGTAGCGCCAACTTTTGCCCATGGGAGTAGTTTTTTGTTTGAAAGTCCTTGGATTAGGTCTTGCCTCTAAGGCAAGAGTTATTGAACATCTCTTAAATCTAGCCACAATATGGTTGTGTCAACTCTTGCCCAAGGGGCATAACTTCTTATAATTTGAAATTCTTTGGGTTAAATCTTGCCTATAAGGAAATAAATCAAGACACAATGCGGTAGTGCCAACTTTTGTCCTTGGGGTATAACTTGTTGTTTGAAAGTTTTTAGGCTAAGTCTTGCCTCTTAGGCAAGAGTATAGAACATCTCATAAATCAAAATACAATGTGATAATGTCAACTCTTACCCATGGGGTGTAACTTATTGTTTAAAAGTCCTTGGGCTACGTCTTGCCTCTAAGACAAGAGTTGTAAAATATCTCATAAATCAAGATACAATGTGGTAGTGTCAACTCTTGTCCGTGGGGAATAACTTGTTCCTTTGGCAGTCTAAGTCTTGCCTCTAAGGCAAGAGTTATAGAACATCTAATATATCAAAGCACAATGTGGTAGTGTCAACTCTTACCCATGAGACGTAACTTGTTGTTTGGAAGAAGAAGGAAAAAAAGAAAATAAAAATAGGGGTTGGGAAAAAAGAAAAAAACAAGAAAAGAATAAAAGAAAAATAAAGGTTGATAATATTTTTTTTTAAAAAGAAAACATAAAAATCAAAGAGAAAAATAAGAAAAAAAATAGAAGTTGAGAGGAGAAAAGGAAAAGAAATAAAGGCTGAGAAAAAAAAGTAAAGAAAAAGAGACAAAACAAAAAATAAAGATTGAAAAAAATTAAAAAAAAAAAGAGAAAAAAATCAAAAAGAGAAAAATATAAAAAAAAATAGAAGTTGAGAGAAGAAAAGGAAAAAGAATTGAAGGTTGGGAAAATATTTTTTTAAAACAAAGGAAACAAAAAATAAAAATCACAAAAAAATAAAAAAGAGAAAAAAGTAGAAGTTGAAAGACAAATGAGCATAGAGAGTTATTTAAAAATATTTGAGGTATAAAGGGGCAAATATATATTTGTTCTACACATAAAAAAGAAGGAAGTCTATATTTGTAGGACTTTTCTTATGAGGGACAAAAAAACAAACCACTCAAAAAGATGACCATTTATGTAGTTTACCCAACTATATTTGTTGTAAACCTTTTACTTTTTTATTTATAAATGAAAATTTCTCTTTAGATTTGTACATGAATATCTAACATATTAAATTCAATGATATAAATTCGTATCAAATAATTTTTAATTTAGAAAAGCTAATATGCTAATATTATGTTCAAACACTTTTTAAAGATTTTTTAAATTATATGACACAACAACAACAACAACAAACCCAGTGTATTCCCACAGTGTGGGGTCTGGGGAGGGTAAGATGGACGCAGTCCATACCGCTACCTCCGAAGAAGTAGAGAGGTTGTTTCCGATAGACCCTCGACTCAAGATAAATGATAGTAAACAAGGGGATGGATTACATAACCGAAATAAAGAATAAGAAATAATAAAATAAAAATCAGAGACATATGAAATACGGGAAATAAGAGCAACACGAAATAAGAAAAATAAGAACTAATAAATAAGAAATAGGACACCCACCTAGTAGTAACATACACTCACATACCAAAGACACCTATGTACACTGTCCTATGATTACTAACCCGGCTACACAAGAACTCTCCTGACTACTTGATACAACCCACACACTAACACTAGCCTTCTACCCTTATCCTCGACCTCCACACCTTCCTATCTAGGGCCATGTCCTCAATAGGCTGAAGCTGCTCCATGTTATGTCTAATCACCTCCATTTAGTATTACTTCGGTCTACCTCTACTCCTCCTAAAATAATCCAACGCTAGCCTCTCACACCTACTAACTGGGGCATCCACGTCCCCTCCTCATCACATGCCCAAAACATCTCAGCTTTCCTTCCCGCATCTTGTCCTCTACCAAAGCCACTCCTACCTTCTCCCAGATAATCTCATTCCTAACTCTGTCCCCTCCAGTAAGCCCACACATCCAACGCAACATTCTCATTTCTACAACCTTCAATTTTTGGATGTGAATGTGCTTAACTGGCCAACACTTCGCTCCATACAACATGGCCGAACGAACTGCCACTCTATAGAATTTGCCTTTAAGCTTAAGGGGTATCTTCTTATCGCACAACACTCTCGGGCTGAGCCTCCATTTTATCCAACCTGCTCCAATACGTTTAGAAACATCCTCAACAATCTCACCATTCCCCTGGATTATAGACCTATGATACTTAAAACTATCCCTCTTAAAAACATCGTGGGAGTCCAACCTTACCACCACTTCATCCTCCTACCTTGAGTCACTAAACTTGCATTCCAAATACTCCATCTTGGACCTACTTAACCTAAACCCCTTAGACTCAAGGGTTTGCCTCCAAACCTCCGATTCATCATTCACCCCCCATCTTATCAATCAGCTCTACATCATCTGCAAATAACATACACCAAGGCAACTCGCCTTGAATACTCCACGTCAATACATCCATTACCAATGCAAAAAGGAATGGACTAAGAGTTGATCCCTGATGCAACCCTGTATCGACCAAAAAATGCTCTGAGTCTCCTCCCACCATCCTTATTTGGGTCTTTTCTCTATCGTACATGCCCTTAATAGCTCTGATGTACTCCACTGGAACCCCTTTTATCTCAAATCATCTCCAAAGGACCTCCATTGGGACTTTATCATACGCCTTTTTCATGTCGATCAACACCATGTGTAAATCCCTCTTTCTTTCTCTATACTACTCCACTAATCTCCTTACTAGGTGGATTGCCTCTGTCATCAAGCGACCAGGCATAAATCCAAACTGATTCTCCAAAATGGACATGACCCTCCTCAATTTAAGATTTGGCTATCACGCTTCAAAAGGTAATCATGTGATCCTTCTTCTTTGGAAAGCTCGAATTCACTACCACCAACCCAAAGGCCCTCACAAAATCCAACAAAGCAACCCCCTCACCATTCCTATCACCTAAACCAAAACCTCCATGCACATTGTCATAGCCTCTCATTACGACCCCAATGTGCCCATTGAAGTCCCCTGCTATGATAATCTTCTTTGAGCTAGGCACACTTCTCACCACCTCATCCAAATCCTCCTAAAATTTTGCTTTCACCTCCTCTTCCAAGCCTACCTGCGACACATAAACACTACACACATTTAGTGTAAAACCCCCAATAACCAACTTAATAGTCATCATCCTATCACTGACCCTTTTAACCTCCACCACCTGTCCTCTAAGCTCCTCATCAACTAAGATGCCCATACTATTTTAATGTTTCTCACTCTCTGAGTACCACAGCTTGTACCCATCCACATCCCTAGCCTTAGAACCTACCCTCCTAGTCTCCTAAACACAAGCAATATTAATCTTCCTCTTCTTTAGAATCTTAACCAACTCTACGGACTTTCCCTGAAGGATCCCAATATTCCAAGACCCTACCCTCAACCTATCTTATCTCACCTCTCTCCTACCTCTAATACCCCTCACTGCCCCAGCCCTAGTACTCAACCTATACCCCACACCCACCCCTACCCTCCCCTCCTCAACCCCTGCCCTTCCCTCCTCATTAAATTATATGACACTAAAAAGCAAAATCTGTAGCTTCCTCAACGGCTTGTCCAAATTCAATATTTTCCATGAAAGGTTTGGTATACTATTGCCTGAAAGTTGTTACAGATACTTTTATAACAAAGAATTTGGTCTTGAAAATTTCCTAGTTTTTCACCTAAGTATTTGTCAATCATAATATAACTAGGCAACTTGTATACACTTCTCGCAATCATGAGTGACCTTACTTAGCTTACAAAGGATGTTTAGCTAATATTCATGAAAAAATTATACAAATATTGACTCTTACAAAAATTAAATTTATTTAAAATAATGTATTTTTATAATAATTAAAAGTTTTAGAATTGTCACATATCTAAAGAAGTTTTGATAAATGGTTACAAAAGTTCGATAAGTTGATCAATTTATCATATTTTATAATCGGATATAATGTTTGTTACTTGATATAATTGTTTTCTCATTATTGAATGATCCATCATGAAATAATCAAGCTTCACTTTCTTTATTTTGTGTACACGATCGAATATTAAATTTTGTGATATACACTATACTTTCTATTAAGATATTGGGACCCTTGTGTCATTGACTACTTCTACACCTTTAAGCTAAGTGTTATTTTCTGTGTAGAGGTAAATCAATAAGAGATATGTCTTCAAATTCCTCATAATTTTTGTTGGACTTATACTCATCCGCCGTAAATGCTATAATTATGAATCTCAAATAATTTAAAAAAATTCAATCAAATTCGACAACAAGAAACCTCACATCAGGATTATTAAACCTAGCAATTGAATGCCTCTATGCAAAGATCAAGCCTATAATATATATATAATATCTTGACCAACAGGGTAGAAAAACAAATAAAATATGGCTACAATCCCTTGCATCCATTGACAACTCAAAATAAGAAGAAAATACATAGCATAAAAACCATAAATACAAGAAAATAGTATCAATGTACATAGTCATAAAAGTACACTGAGTAGCAATAACTAATGTATTATTTATTTACACTCATTTTAATCATACTTTTCCATATTTCTATCTTATTTTCAAGATAATCTAGATAAATACACTTGTTTTATGCTTGTTTTCATATTTTTGGAACTTATGTAGTGTGTTTTGTGCATTGTAGGTGAAATAACTAAGAATTTGACTAAGTATGCACCAAAAAGAGAGAAACATCACCAAGCAATGCTCCAAAGGTCGTCAGGCAAAGTCAAGTGTGAAGAGGGGTGATATATCGCCTTCCTTTAATGTCTTACACCCTGAACAAGGCTAACTAAGATAAGAAACACAGGTTGTGGTGTGAGGGACAGGGTGGGGACACTGCCTCACGCCACTAGGTTTTAGAAACTTAGAGAAAGCTTTTCTTTCCTAGTACAAATTGGTAGACTCTTCTAGGTATTTTAAAATATTAAATACACATTTCTTAGTCATTTTTAGAATAGGACAAATATTGTTGTAACGACCCAAATCATCTTTATGTTAAAAAAATTATTCCAAAAAATATTTCAGCTAAGAAATTTTTGTTTAGACCTTATAGAAATTATTTTAAAAGAAAAAGTCATGGCCCAAATCAAAATTACTCCAAAATTGAGAAAAATTGGGTCTACCATTGACCCTTTACTGTAATGGTAGATCTGCCATTATAGCGGTACTGCTATTGCGACACTTCTATCGTTACAATGATATTTGGGTAGTAACCAATACAAGGGTTAATTAAAATCCTCATACAGTCAAGGGTCCTTATGTTATCCTCCTCCTCCTCCAAAAAATATCCTAAGTAAATCCTATACTTAAAATTACTAGAAATTGGAGGCCAAGCTCCATGAGGCTGATTTAGAAGCATTTCTAGTGGAGTTTCAACTTTAGTAAATGGTAAGGCTCGAGCGGGATAACTTTTCTCTCTCCGTAGTATTGGAATTTTTCTATCACGTAAGTTATGATTTGATTATAGTATACTTGGGCTAGATGCACGTAAATGATAGTGATGTTGAGAGATCTAATGCCTTAGGTCAGGCACAAAGTTTGGTTGGATTGAATAATAATCGAAATAGGACAATGAATTTTTAACGACCTAAATTTTGAAGAAATATGTGAAATATATGTTTTTGTGTGATTTAAATATTTTACCCGTCCTCATAGTTTTATTATGGTATTTCTGGGATGTGAGATTGATTGACACTATTCTCAATGCATTTTGGTGCCATTTGTGTGTTATTGTGCTATTTGGTGGCTTTAAGAGCCTTATTATGGACTTTTGTAGCTATCTTTTGATCCACATGATGGATGGCAAAATAGTCTATGCCAGCAGATTATTAACATTGATTTTAGAATGGTAATATATTTGGTCTAGTTATATGGGTTTTTAATCTCATTTCGATCCTCAATTAAAAAAATTATGATGTTGGATTTTAGAGGGTTAACTTTGTAAAAATGACATCTTTTGAAAAACTGATATCGCGATTGAGTCTAGAGTGTCTAATTTCATAGGGTAGCATAGTTTGTTTGTATTTATAGGATTTTGAATGAATTTTGAGCGGCCAACGGGGACTTGAAATGATCTAAAATCCCCAGCTGGTGCACCCGCAGTCGCAAAATGATGCCGCAATCGTGTTAGGGACAATAATTAGGATGTTGCCATTGCGACCCTTGCCTGTGATCACAATACCCCCGCTAGATGAGAGACCGCGATCGTAACCCGTTGTCTACGATCGTGGGTACTAAGTATAAATACCCATGTTTCATTATTTTTCACCATTTTTCAGACTTGGAACTTAGTGTTTCATGATTTTTAGCAACTTTCTCCATTTCTAAGCTTGGGTAAGCTCCATTACACCCATTTCAATTAATTTCTTCCAACTTTAAAATTAGATTCTTGTTTTAATTTGATTTTGAAAGTGAAAATTGAGGATTTTGGCCCCAAGGACCCAAAATTGTATTTCTTTGAATTAAGCCCCAATTCATCACCTTTTCACTTAAATAATGTTTCTAATCTTATAATTAATACTTTTCCTCAATTTCATCTTTAAAATAACTTTGATTCTTGGTTTTTAAAAAGATTTCAAGGATTTCATCCACTAAAGTTTTAAAATGGGTTTTCTTCAATTTGGAACTCATCTTTAACTCATTTTCACTTGAGTGTTTAGTTGAATACTCCTAAAAACGTGGGGAATATATTTTTGAAATAAAGTTATGATTTTGCCTTTTTTTTTTGAAAACTCATTTCAGGGAGAGTCGTTTTGACCTCGACTTAAAACAAGGAAATATGGGTATCGTTGGCTTTATTTTGAAACATAAATTCTATATTATGATATTTTAGTTGATTTTGGGTCCATTCGTGAGGAATAGGGCTTTAGGATCAAAGTGTAAGGGATCAGTTTCGCCATTCGAGGTAGGTTATGGCTTAACTCTTTCAGACTGGGCTGGGTAGTTAATTTTATACAAAATACATGTTAAGAGGATGGGAACTAATCATAAAATTGGCTATCTTAAGGTGTTGTGCCTGTGTGGGGGATTATATGTGATATAATTATTGGTTTTGAGATATTATGTGATATGTATGACTATACGGGATCTTATGTGATGTCGATAGCCTTATAGACATATGAATAATTGTATCTTATTGATGAAAAAACATGTTGGGGTACCATTTGTGTTGTTATATATTCATACTTTATTGGCACATGAAACACGTGAAAATTCATGTAGGACTAGAAATAATAAGGGGATATTGGTTTACCTAGTTGTGGAAATGCATTATGTGGTTGGTTGTGAAAATACTTATTTTTATTGATTGTGAGCATTACATCCTTATATAATACTCACTCATGAAAAAATGGTACCACTATGGAAATATAAGAAATACTGGCAACAACTTTTAAAAACCCTCCCCGAGGGATGTGCTGGGAAGAAGATATTATGACATCTTACAAAACCTTTCCCGAGGGATACGAAGGGAAGGAGATATGGTATATGGATTGTATACAGGTTGACGAACCCCTCATGGGTCCTACGTCGGGAAGCTTTAGCTCCGTAAGTGTATACGGAAACTATATGACGGTCTCGGAGGTTGTGCGACAACCTCATACATCATCATCATCATCACCATTATCATCATTATCATTGTATCTAGTTTATTATGGTTATGAAGTGATTGTATTTCTTTTTTGACCTATTACTTATCCAATTGTTATATCTTCTTATACTTGTACTTGATGATTTTTTGTATGTATATATATATATATTGTCCTTTCTTGTTCTACTTATATGTGTTATTTTTATACTTGTGATCTTTTCTGGTTTGTTGCAATATAAATGATATTGTAGAACTGTTAGTGCAAGAAGTATGGGCTACCGTTGTGGGATATTTTATGATTGCAATTGATGTGCCCTTAGAGTGTATTTTGTATGCTTTATTTTCTATTTTACTAGGTCTACCTACGATACCTGGTGAGTATAAGTGAACTGTACTCACTCTTACTATGTCCTTATAGTGCAGATTCAGGTCTGGGTGTGCCCCACATTGTTTGATTCGGGCAATATTTGAAGTTTCCAAGGTAGCGGATGATTTTTAGGCATTTAGATGTCTTATACTACCTTTCTTTATGGACTATGTCTTTACTTTCATTTTAGATACAAAGTTTCTCTTGCATTTTGGACATCTTATGTATTTTATTTGGATTCGAGTAATATTAGATATGTTCTTATACTGTTGACATCAGGTATTGGGAGTTATGGCTTTATTGTTAGTTATGTTTCTTTCTGCGATTATTATACTTATATGGTTTGGCTTCATTCTAAATGCCTTACCCTGGGGCTATTATTATCTTTTTTTTCTTGTGTATCAGTTTGGGTGATAGCTTACTTGTCAAGGTTTTCCTAGACAAGTTACATCATAACCTATTGCATTTTGGGCTATGACAAATTGATATCCAAGCAGGTAGATTCATTGGTTTCAATGGTGTAAGAATGGGATTTCTAATAGTCTCACATTTTGGTTCGTAGACATTCATATCTATCTTTGATAGGTTATATGATGTCTTTAGGAAACTTCCCTCATTTTATCCCCTATTGTGCGAATTTCTTTTATACCTTGTGATCTTAGTTGTGTTTCACTCTTTCTGTGCAGATGGTGTTGCCTAGGTCCTCCGAGAGTAGAGATATGGAGTCTTCACCCAGAAGGTAAGCCTTGAGTCATGGATAGAATCGAGGAAGTGGACCGACTCATAGATCAGCCCCATCTAGAAGAAGTGCTAGGGGACTCTCCCCTAAGCCTCAGGTTGAGTATGTTGGGGGTGTAGGTTCAGCTCCAGTTCCTCAGAGTTCGTCTGCTCCAATCTTAAAGGGGTTTTTGGTGTGTTTACTGACCATTTAGAGGGTTCTCCTTTGGTTATATTGAGTGTTCCTCCAGTACAGAGTGTGGATCCTCCAGTTTCATCTACTTCTATTTCGGGTACTCCTTAGACCCCGAGTAATATTCTTGTTTCAACGATGACATCTTAGTATGGTGTTTTGAGATTGGGAGTTCAACCTTTATCTATGTTACCTCCTCAGATGGGATCTCAGCCCACTGGATTCACTATGCCTCCTCTTGTTGTGATTACTGTTATATCTTTTAAGGATCAGAAGAGGTTTGAGAGATTTACTTATTTGGGTCCTCCTAGATTCAGTGGTGCAATAGACGAAGTTGCCTATGAGTTCCTAATTGATTGTCAGTGGAAGTTGCATAATTTGGATTCGCTGGAGTTGCATGTATTTGATTATACTACTTACAAGTTGAGAGATGATACTAGAGATTGGTGGAGGTCGCTTATTGGTTATAGACCACTTAATTCTCCTAAGATGACGTGGGACCAGTTTGCCAATGCCTTTTTAGAGAGATTTGTGCCTCACAGTCTGAGGGATCGGATGAGAGATGAGATTAATTGCCTGGAGTAGGGCTTTATGACCGTTGTAGGGTTTGTGGCACACTTCTATTCCTTGTCCAGTTATTCCTATGCTAGAATATCCATCGAGTCTAAGAAGATTCAGAAGTTCATGAAGGGTTTGAGTGTCTCTTTTCAGTTGGCTACGTCTCAAATAGTTGTTTTTGGAGCGTCCTTTTGGAGTATAGTTGTCATAACCCAATTCCTTAGGTCATTATGGTGCCTACCATATCCCACCAGCAGGCAAGTCAACTCGTATTCCAGAATGGATAGTAACGGACTACTCAATAATATAATGAAAAAAATGTGGAATAAATGAAATAAAGATCAATACATAATAGAATCCAAAAACCTATTGGTATCAGACAAAAGATTCTAAGATCACAAGAGTACAAAGTGAAACAACAATTGAACTACACTGATACAACTTATCTATGAACAAAATATAGAGATTAGCCTAATACAAAGAAAGAGATAAGAAATACTCCAAACGTTAGGAGTCCATTTTAAGTCTCTAAACTAAGGCAGCTCCGCATAATGCACACATCAATGGAGATACCCCGTACTATGATCTGTAGGGTGAAAAAGTGTAGTATGAGTACCAAATGAATGGTACTCAGTAGGAAACTAACAACTGAGCTCCAAAGATAAAGCAGATACATACACCATATAAACAGAATGGAAACTACACCCAAGAGTCCAGA
The DNA here is from genome assembly GCF_002878395.1 of Capsicum annuum. NCBI lineage: Eukaryota > Viridiplantae > Streptophyta > Magnoliopsida > Solanales > Solanaceae > Capsicum > Capsicum annuum. The sequence continues at coordinate 112,740 of NW_025835645.1, forward strand.
AATCATATAACAAGTCAATGAAAATAATAAGAGACAACTATCCTATTCAATTCCAAGAGTCTAACATAACAAGACAAAGGAAGTATCAAGGTGAACTATCCTATTCTAGCCACATTCATCAAACGTTAATACTATATTGTATATCCCAGGACAATATACGAATGAAAAGAGAAAGAAAAATATATAGAAATATACAAGGTCAAGAAACGAATATACAATCTAACCAAATGGAGGTAGGGATATACAGTAGTGCCATAGCTTCATATAGCTAGATATATATATATATATATATATATATATGTATATATATGTATATATACATATGTATATATATGTATATATATATATATATGTTTATATATATGTATATATTTATTCATATAAGCATGAGGTCATCTCAAAGCATAATCTAGATCAACATATCCTCATTCTAAGACTACCAAGATTTAATACTATCATACTCTGGGCTTCTAATCCATATGGATAGACATGAAATAATCATGCATAATAGTACCATCATAAGATAGAAGAGGTCGTAGATATACTTTAGATCTATATACCAAATCAACGACCAATCAGTCATAAGCTAGCCATAATAATAATTATAACAATGATAATAACAATATCAATAACAACGTGAATAACCAGATACTCTGGACAACCAAGTACCTAGTCGAGCCTATGAATACACCAATAACCCTAGACATGGAAGATTCAATCAACATACAATAACACAAGGAATACTTTTTACCCATATCTATGCAACTGTCCCATACTGGCTAATACACATAAGTGCATACTGGTGATAAGCGATGCGCATGTAGGAATGAATGCAAGGTAAACAATCAATAACGAAGTGATCATCATAACAATAACTATCATAATTGTCATCATTATGTCCATCATCGGCATAATCAATATGTCATCACCATATCCTCCAACCTTGACAGGTATCAATATATCATTCCAATATCCTCCAACATTGTAGGGTATTAATATATCATCACAGTATCCTCCAACCTTATCGGGCATCAATATATCATAATATCCTTCAGCCTTGCTAGGTATCAATATACCACAATATCCTCCGACCTTGTCGGGTATCAATATATTATAATATCCTCAGGCCTTGCCGGGTATCAATATATCACAATATCTTCTGGCCTTGCCAAGTATCAATATATCATCATAAATATCAATACACATATATTTATAGACATATAATTGGTGCACGGGCTCAAGACATTGCAAAAAGAGGGTAAATCTAGAAGCCTGCTAATATACTTATAATTATAACTGAATCATCATAACAATATCTAACTTGTCAATACTTACCAAATATTCATCATTAGCTAACCAATACTTATGATCATTAAACCACTAATTCACTAGTCTTCACACGACCTCTAATTATTAGCTGAAACATCATCCTTTACAAAATCCTTATTCATAGGAAAACAACTAACCATTATTAATTAAGTAGACAATACCTAACATCTAGTCAAGAATTATTACTAGGCCATACTCATCATTTATCCACTAATCATTATTATCAACTATTCAACCTATAGCCATTAATTATTATTAGTTGACACATTACCCTTTATCATAGAACCATCTTTCTATTAACTAACACCATTCGCTAAGTAACCATTGTTTACCAATAATTCCTCCTTTACCAACTATGCATCATTATTATCAAGTCATCTCTTATCTCTAACATCCCTTATTATCTAGTCTCATTAATACACAACTTCTTATTTAATAACTAATTAACATCATAAACTGAGTCACCAAGAGCTATAGTCACCTAATAGACAACTAAACCCTTAATTAAGAAGAACATACATGAGATCGTATTTTATTTAGAATCACATCAATTATCAATCCAATAATAATGATGTACCAAATCTACACATGCAATACTAGTATAAAATTAGTGGAATAATAAGCATCATATTGCATCTTCCTCTATCCCATACCGGAGAGATATATACATAAACATATATATGTATATTCATAAACTAAAATCACATCCTTTACAAGGTTGAACACTTCTCAAATATTCAATAATTATTATAACATGGCCTTTGTCCTAATAATATATCTAAAATAATCATAACATCATAATCACAGCCTTAGGCCTATATAATGTAACACCCCGTATTTCCTAGCATAATCTAAGTCTCAATACATGAGTATTCATATATGAAATTTTTGAAAAACTTATTATTTTTCAATTTAGAGTTTTTCATTGTGTAGAAAATTTAATTAGCTTTTCAACGATATAAAATTCTCCCAAATCTGATAACCGGGTAAGAAGTTATGGCGATTTTAAGTTTCAATCGCAAAACCCATCACTTTAACCTTTAGTGCATCATGGAGCAGGACAATCTCCCATTTGCCAAATTCTAGTAAGGGTCCGTGATCTTGGCGCATCGTACTGTAGGTCAATTTGACATTTTTAAATTTTCAGTGGGCCTCCGTGATCCTGGCGCATCGCGGATATGGCCAAATTTGCATCCATAGGCTTACCGTGATGGTGGCGCATCGTGGCATTTTTCAGGTCCCCGTTGTCCCTTTTCCAATGGCTTGGAACAATAGTAGTGCATCGCACCAAGTCCAAAAATCAGGATTTCAGTTTCCAACTTGTGTTTTTAAATTCGTTTAAGGGTATTTGGTTCTTTTTCCTAAGTCCTAAACTTGCCCTAAACATGAAATTTAACCCCTAATTGACCTGAATACTTATCATTATTCACTTTATCTCAAATTAAAAGTACCTTCTTTCAAGAACAAGAAACACTAGCTCTCAAGAATCAAGGTCAAATCTTATGAACTCTCCATCAATTCTTCCAAATTCATCATCCCTGGTATATTAGATGTTCATCCATGGATTCCTTACATCCATGGAGTCCAAGTATCCATTCTAATTAAAAATCTATCATCTTTCCAAGTTTTATGATATTAAATTATGATTTAAAACTATGAATCTCCATGAACTTCCTTGAATATTGATTTTTATACCATACTTTAATGGAATTATTGTTGCTATCAAATTCCCCATATTTTAATATTGCCATTCTTTGAATTATATCATGATTTAGTGTTATAAATGTTGAAGTCATGCTATTATTTCAAGTTTTATACTATTCCTATTAATTGACTAAACTATGAAGTACAAGTGTTTGATAAAATGCCTACAAGAGTGATTTATTTAATAAGAGCCTTCATGTTTTGGCCTTCAAGCTTTAATGTCTTTTCTGTATTGTTATTTTGAGCCCTGGGGGTATTGAATACCCAAAACCCATAGTTGTTTATTTAGTCTAGCCTCAGTACATTACAGAGTAGTCTTCAGATTATATTATGAGCATGATTAGAATACTCAGATATCAGTTATTCATCTCAGAATAGTTTAGTATCTCAGTGTCTTTTAGTTGGGAGTAGGATTTAGCACCGAGCGAGTATAGGGATAGTGGCTACCCATCAGATCGGCTGAGTCATTAGTAGTAGTCCCTATATTCCAGAACTACGTAGCCAACATAGGATATGAGCAGTCACCCATCAGATTAAGCTTGATTATCTCGCAGGGGTTACCCGTCGGTTCACGCTTAACACCCTTAGTCCTTTGGACACTATATCAATTTAGTAGATCCACACAACCATTGTTGGTACCTATGGCACGGTACTAACACCCTTCTAGCTGGGGTTATAGGTTAGACTTGATTAACTCAAATTGGGGAATATCGGTTAGATGATACCTCCTACAGTCTTAGATATAGTCTCAGTTACAGTCCCAACTCAGTCATTCAGTCTTAATGTTGTTTGACCAAAGGATACAAATTTCAGTTATCTAAGTATTTCAGTTTATAGATTTTACTCAGTTCATGTTATATTCTTGGTCATGCATCCACAGTATTTACAGATTTTTATGCATTTTCAGTATCTACAGATTCCATGCTCTTTATTCAGTACTCTATGCTTTACATGCATGTCTAGTTAATTATTATTATTCCTATTCATGAGACCATGCATATCATCCTACCTCATTTAGCATACCAGTACATTCAAAGTACAGATCACATACCTTTTCTTCGCACTATTATGCTTTTATTATAGGTGATGACACTCAGTTCCCGGATCGCACCTAGATTCTCTGATTATCAGCAGTACAGTAGCAGTGGTAAGTCCTTATCATCCGAGGATAAAATATATTACTTTATGTCTTTATCTCAATAGTTAGTAGAGTTAGTTGGGGACTGGCCCATCAACTCATAGGTTTCAGTTTAAAGGCTTTTCATACACTATAGTTATCGATTCAGACTATTTAGTTTTTAGTATTTTATCATATTCATAATTCAGTAGTTATTTCATTATTAAAACCTTATTTCATTTCAATTACTCTTCCGTATTCATGATTATATTATTCAGTACTCACAGTAGGTACCAACTCATGGGTTAGCTTATGGTCTCTCAGGATCGTAAGCACCATGTAACGACTAGGGAATAGTATCAAGTCATTAAAAACTTAGTATCAAAGCCTAAGGTTTTAAAATGTCCTAGGAATTCTGAATGGTTATAAGGGACCTTAGGCATAGGAAAAATTTAAGACCAGCCTTCGTTCACTATCTCATTAAACCTATAAGTACCACACTCTACTCTAAGGGGTATCACCAAGTATGCATGAATGCTAACTTTCCCCGATAGCTACAATATGAAGCCTCTACCCTTCATAAATACTAATCTAATCTTTCACTAGCCTTTATAACTATCACCCTAAAAGTCACACTCGCTAGACCATACACAACCATATATCTCGTATCATTTTGCTCGAGCTAATATTCCTCTTACCACCACTAATATCTAAAGCCCAATGTCGAATAGAGTCTTGTGCATGGGTGTGTAGTGTGCTACACTTATGGATGAGAGGCTAGAAGGCATTTAGGAAAAAGTTTCCCTTCTTTTAAGTATTCATGTCGTGCGATTGAGAATGAGCTCAAGTTAAACTCTCAGTTTAATCTATTTCCTCCTTTCATTTATAGAACATGTCTTCCAAGAGGAACGAAAGAAGAATAAGAACTCAGCTAGCCCCTTAAACCGTTCAGGCAGATTCTCTAGACGAGCATGTCTCTCACATAGAATTTAGGGATGCGTTCACTACTCTAGCAAAATCCATAGCAGCACATAATGAATGACCAACTGCTATTTCGGCCGAACCACTAGCCAATACTGCCGCAACCAAAATTTGGGATTGTACCCAGATGAATCCTCCTTCTTTCACAGGATCCAAGTTTGAAAATAATCCATAGAAATTCTTAGATATGGTTCAAAAAGTAACGGATTCTATGGGGTGATGTCTAGTCAAAGTGCTGAGTTGGCTGCATATCAATTGCAGGATGTAACCTATACTGGGTTTAAGCAGTGGAAATTTAATAGAGGTGTTGATAAAGGGCCTATAGAATGGGAAGAGTTTTCCATGGCTTTCTTGGATAGATTCTTTCTATTAGAGTTGAAGGAATCCAAGGTGTTAGAATTTATTAATTTGAGTCAAGGCAGTATGAGTGTGAGGGAGTATTCTCTCAAGTTCTCTTAGTTAGTTAGATATGCTCCTCATGTGGTAGCTAATATTAGGTCCAAGATAAGTAAGTTTGAGTCTGGCGTGTCTGATAGTGTGGTTAAGTAGTGTAGACTGCAGTGCTGATTAGTGAGATAGATTTATCTATACTGATGGTCCATTCTCAACAGATAGAAAAACAAAAGATCAAGGAGAGGGAGAGAGAAAATAAAAGAGCTAGAATGGGTAGTTTTAAATTCAATCAGCCAAAGTAAGAAGGTGGTAACCGTCCTTAGTTTCGTCAGAGGTCTTCAACCCCAGTACCTTCTTCAGCCAGTGCTCTAGTACCCAAATTTAAAAGAAACAATAGGGATATAGCAGAAGGTTATAAGTCCTAGGTCAGTGTAAGCAGTACTCATGCCAATCCTTTATGTCAAAAGTGTGGCAGATATCACAGGGAGAGTGTAGAGTAGGTAGTGATGTGTACTTCAGGTGTAGTAAGCTAAGCCATCAGATTCATGAGTGTTGGATAGTTGTTCAGACAGGTAGGGATATGCGCCAACAGGGCCAGTTTCATTAGTCGTCAGTTCCATCCGATCGCCCAACTTAGCAGGCCACTTCCAGTGGTACCAGTGGTCAGCACCCAAATAGATTATATGCTCTTCAATCTCGCCAAGATCAGGAAAATTCTCCTGACATAGTTACTGGTTCATTGTTGGTCTTTCACTTACATGTTTATGCTTTACTAGACCCTAGAGCTTCTCTTTCTTTTTTAAGCCCATATATTACTGTCAATTTTGGAGTTAGTCCCGAACTCTAGCAGAGCCCTTTTTAGTCTTTACCCTAGTAGGACTTTCCATTATAGCCAGGCAGGTATACAGGAATTTTTTGGTCATAATATCTATAAAAGTTACCTCAATTGATCATGTGGAGTTAGAGATGATGGATTTTGGCGTTATTCTCGGCATGGATTGGCTCAACTCATGCTATGCCTCAGTTGATTGTAGTAACAGAATAGTTCATTTCTAGTTTCAAAATGAACAAATCCTTGAATGGAGGGGTATCACTACAGCTCTTAGGGGTCAGTTGATTTCATACCTTAGAGCCAAAAAAATAACATCTAAGGTGTGCGTCTACCATTTTGTACGAGTCAAAGAATTTAAATCAGAAACTTTTACTCTTGAGTCAGTCCAATTAGTAAATAAATTCTCAGATTTATTTCTTGAAGATATCACTAGAGTTCCTCCTGAAAGGGAAATCGACTTTGGAATAGACCTTCTCCTAGATACTCAACCTATATCTATTCTTTCATACAAAATGGCTCCAGTTGAACTCAAAGAGTTTAAAAAACAGTTAAAGGACCTCCTAGATAAGGGATTCATTAGGCCCAACATCTCCTCGTGAGGAGCACCTATTCTATTCGTGCGTAAGAAAGATGGTTCTCTCAGAATATGTATAAACTACCATCAGTTAAACAAGGTAACAGTCAAGAATAAATACCTACTTTATAGAACCAATGACTTGTTCGACCATCTTTTGGGTGCCATTTATTTTTCCAAGATAGACCTCAGATCAGGCTATCATCAGCTTAGAGTCAGAGAATGTGATATTTCAAAAATAGCTTTTCAAACTCAATATGGTCACTTCAAATTTCTAGTCATGTCCTTTGGTCTTATCAATGCCCCAGCAGCCTTCATGGACTTGATGAACCAAGTGTTCAAGCAGTACTTGGACATGTTCATCATAGTCTTCATTGATGATATTCTTGTCTATTCGCCTAGCAAAAGCGATCATACAGACCATCTCAGAATAGTGTTTCAGACCCTTAGAGCTTGTCAGTTGTTCGCTAAATTCAGTAAGTGTGAATTCTGGCTAAGATCAGTAGCATTCCTTGGTCATATTATTTCTGGTGATGGCATTAGAGTTGATCCTTAAAAGACCAAAGTGGTGATAAACTGTCCCAGACCCATCTCTACATTAGATATCAGGAGTTTCTTAGGTTTAGCTGGATATTACCGTTGGTTTGTTGAAGGGTTTTCATATAATTCATCCCCTATGTCTAGATTGACTCAAAATAAAGTTAAATTTTAGTGGTCAGATTCATGGGAGAAGAGTTTTCAGGAGTTGAAGACTCAACTCACCTCAGCCTCAGTTTTTACTCTACCAGATGGTTTTATTGTGTGTTGTGATACATCCAGAGTAGGTTTGGGTTGTATCTTCATGTAGAGAGGTAAGGTCATAGCCTACGGCTCCAGATAGCTTAAGCCTCATGAGAAGAATTATCTAACTCCTGATCTTGAGCTAGTTGCTATAGTTTTTACCTTAAAGATTTAGAGGCATTACCTGTATGGGGTGCATGTAAATATGTTCACAGATCACAAAAGACTTCAGTATGTGTTCTCTTAGAAAGATTTAAATTTGCATCAGAGAAGATGATTAAAGTTATTGAGAGATTATGATATAAGTTTTTTGTATCATCCGAGTAAGGACAATGTAGTGGCTAATGCTCTCAGTAGAATATCTATGGGTAGTGTAGCTCATGTTGAAGATAGTAAGGAGAAGTTAGCTCAGGAAGTCCATCAACTTACCTGACTAGGTGTCCGTTTACTCGATTCAGCTAAAGATAGTGTATGGGTGCACAGTAGCTCAGAGTCATCTCTAGTTTTTGAGGTAAAGGAAAAGCAGGATAGGGATTCCAGTCTAGTTAAGTTGAAAGAATCAGTCAGAGATTAGAAAATAGAGGTCTTCTCCTAAGGGGGAGATAGTGTTTTGAGTTGTTAGGGTAGATTATGTATGCCTATTGTAGTTGATTTATGGCAATGAATTCTTGTAGAAGTGCATGGTACGGGTTACTCTATTTATCTAGGGGCCTCAAAGATGTACCGCGCTTTGTGTGAGATCTATTAGTGGAGTAAGATGAAAAGAGATATTACAGAGTTTGTAGCTAAGTGCTCGACATGCCAGCAAGTTAAGATTAAGCACCAGAAGCCTAGAGAGTCCATGAAGGTGTTCAGTATCCCTATGTGGAAATAGGAGTAAGTGAACATAGATGTTGTGATAGGTTTGCCTCATACCCGTCGTCAGCATGACTCAATTTGGGTTATTATAGACAGGATGACCAAATCAGCTTATTTCTTGCCAGTCCATATCTCTTATTCAGTCGAGGACTATGGCAATCTCTATCCCATAGAGTTGTTTAGGTTGCACGGTGTTCCGTTATCTATTATCTCAGATTTAGGTACTCATTTACCTCTTACTTCTAGAAAGTATTCCAAAAAGGTCTCGGTACCTAATTCCACCTTAGTACAACCTTCTACCCTCAAATAGATAGTAAAGCAGAAAGGACTATTTGGACTTTAGAAGATAAGCTGAGTGCATGCGTTGTTGATTTCAAGAGTAGTTGGGATGACCATTTCCCTTTGATTGAATTCGTATACAATAATAGGCCCTGACTTGGTGTTTTATGCATTAGAGAATATGCATCCAGTATCCATATGGCTCTATTTGTGGCTCACTATGGTAGGAAATATAGATCTCTAATTGGTTAGTTTGAAGTAGGCGAGGCCACAGTAGTAGGGCCTGACTTGGTGTTTTATGCATTAGAGAATGTTCAATTGATCACAGAAAGGTTTAGGACTACCTAAAGCCGACAGAAATTTTATGCAGATGTGAGGAGAAAGGACCTCGAGTTTGAGGTCGGTGATTTTATGTACTTGAAAATCTCTCCCATGAAGGTAGTGAAGAGATTCAGGAAGAAAGGGAAACTCAGTCCCCGATATGTCGGTCCCTTGAGAATCCTCAGTTGTTTTTGAAAGGTAGCTTACGAGCTAAAGTTTCCTTCAGATTTAGCCTCAGTACACCCAGTGTTCCATGTCTCATTGTTCCCTTAGAAAGTGTAGATATTTAGAAAAGTCTTCTCTTTGAGAAAGTTCCAGTCAAAATTCTTGATTTATCAAGTTCGTAGACTAAGGAACAACGAAGTTCCACTAGTCAAATTGAGGGAGCAACTTGAGAAGCAGAGGCAGATATGCGGACCAAGTACCCTCATCTCTTCTCTGTGAATCCAAATTCAGTATAAGGTATCAAATCTTTGTAAGATATTTCTCTATCATGCTAATTTTCAGTTGCACATTATGTTCATGCCAGTTGTGGATTCATGAATCAGTTAAATTATACATTCCATGCATCAAACATGCATAGTCAGTGTGTAAGCTCAGTCTATCAGTTCCCTCAGCTTAACTAGTTTTATTCGGGGATGAATGATCCCAGGGGAGAGATATTGTAACACCCTGTATTTCTCTAGAATAAACTAAGTCCCAATACATGAGTATTCATATATGAAATTTTTGAAACATTTATTACTTTTCAGCTTAGATCCTGCCATTGCGTAGGAAATTCAATTAGCTTTCCAACCATATAAAACCCCGTCATTTTAACCTTTAGCACATTGCGGATCAAGCCAATCTCCCATTTGGAAAATTCTAGTGAGAGTCTGTGATCCTAGAACATTGCGTCGTAGGTCAATTTGACATTTGTCAATTTCCAGTGGGCCTCCACGATCATGGCGCATCGTGGAGATAGAAAAAATGGCTTCCACAGGATGATCGCGATGGTGGCGTGTCACAACATTTATCTAGGTCCCAGTTGTCCCTTTTCCAGTGACTTGGTGCGATAGTGGTGCGTTGCACCAAGGCCCAAAATTGGGATTTTATTTTCCAGCTTGTGTTTTTAAATTTGTTTAAGGGTATTTGGTTCTTTTTCCTAAGTCCTAAACTTGCCCTAAACATGAAATTTAACCCCTAATTGACATAAATACTCATCATTATTCACTTCCGCTCAAATTAAAAATACCCTCTTTCAAGAACAAGAAACACTAGCTCTCAAGAATCAAGGTCAAATTTCAAGAACTTTCCATCAATCCTTCCAAATTCATCAACCCAGGTATGTTAGATATTCATCCATGGATTTCTTTCACCCATGGAGTCCAAGTATCCATTTTAATTACAAATCTATTATTATTTTAAGATTTATGATATGAAATTGTGATTTAAAACTATGAATCTCCATGAACTTCCTTGAATATTGATTTTTATACCACACTTTAGTGGAATTATCATTGTTATCAAATCTCCCATGTTTTAATATTGTTATTCTTCGAATTAGATTATGATTTAGTGCTATAAATATTGAAGTCATGCTATTATTTCAAGTTTTATATTTTTCCCATAAATTGACTAAACTAAGAAGTACAAGTGTTTGATAAAATGCCTACGAAAGTGATTTATTTAATAAGAGCCTTCATGTTTTGGCCTTCAAGCTTTAGTGTCTTTTCAATATTATTTTTTTGAGTCTTGGGGGTATAGAATACTCAAAAACCATAGATGTTTATTTAGTCTAGTCTCTGTACATTATAGAATAGTCATCAGATTATATGATGAGCAGTATCAGAATAGTTAGATATCAGTTATTCAACTCAGAATAGTCTAGTATCATAGTGTCTTTTAGTTGGGAGTAGGATTTATCACTAAGCGAGTGTAGGGATGGCAGTTTCCCCATCAGATATGCAGAGTCGTTAGTAGCAGTCCCTATACTCTACAACTATGTAGACAATGTAGGATATGAGTAGTCACCCATCAGATTTGGCTTGATTATCTCGCAGGGGTCACCCATCAGTTCAGACTTGACACCCTTAGTCCTTTGGACATTATATCAATTTAGTGGATCCACACAACCATTGTTAGTATCGGTGGAATGATATTAACATCCTTCTAGCTGGGGTTATAGGTTGGGCCCCGATTAGCTGAAATTGGGGAATGTCGGTTAGATGATACCTCCCATAGTCTCAGATATATACCCAGTTATAGTGCCAGCTCAGTTATTCAATCTTAGTGTTGTTTGACCAAAGCTTACATATTTCAGTTATCTCAGTATTTTAATTTACAAATTTTACTCAATTCATGTTATATGCTTGGCTATGCATCCACAGTATTTATAGATTTTCATGCACTTTTAGCATCTACAGATTCCATGCTCTTTATTCAGTACTCCATGCTTTATATGCATATCCAGTTAATTATTATTATTATTATTCATGAGACCATGCAAATCAGCCTACCTCATTTAGCATATCAGTTTATTCAAAGTACTGATCACATACTTTTTATTTGCGCTATGATGTCTCATATCATAGCTGCTGACGCTCTATTCCCGGATTGCACCTAGATTCATAGATTATTAGCAGTACAGTAGCAGTGGTGAGTCCTCTTCATCCGAGGTCAAATTATATTACTTCATGTCTTTATCTCAGTAGTTAGTAGAGTTAGTTGGGGTCTGTCTCATCAACTCACAGTATTCAGTATAGAGGCTTTTTAGACACTACCGCTAGCTATTCAGACTACTCAGTTTTCAGTATTTTATCAGATTCATAATTCAATAGTTATTTTATTAATTAAACCTTATGGCATTTCAGTTAATCTTCCACATTCATGATAATATTATTCAATGCTCACAATAGGTACCAGCTCATGGGTTATCTTGTGGTCTCTCAGGACGGTAAGCATCGTGTAACGACTAGGGGTAGTCTCGGGTCACTACAAACTTGGTATCAGAGCCTAAGGTTTTAAAGTGTCCTAGGAAGTCTGAAAGCTACATTAGAGTCTTGTACATGGGTGTGTAGAGTGCCACACTTATGGACGAGAGGCTACAACACGTTTAAGAAAAAGTTTCCCTTCTTTCAAGTATTCATGTCGTGCGATTGAGAAGGAGCTCATGTTAAAAACTCAGTCTAATCCATTTCCTCCTTCCATTTACAGAACATGCCTCCTAAGAAGAATGGAAGAAGAACAGGAACTCAGCCAGCCCCTCAGCCCATCCAGAGAGATCCTCTAGACAAGTATGTCTCTTACGCAGAATTCAGTGCTGCGTTCACTACTCTAGCAAACTCCGCAGCAGCACTAAATAAACATCCAACTACTATTCTGGCCAACCCAGTGGCCAATACTGTTGCAACCAGAATTTGGGATTTCACCTGGATGAATCCTTCTTCTTTCATAGGATCCAAGTCTGAAAAGGATCCACAAAAATTCTTAGATATGGTTTAAAAGGTAACGGATGTTATGGGGGTGACGTCTAGTCAGAGTGCCAAGTTGGCTGCATATCAATTGTAGGATATAGCCTTTACTTGGTTTAAGTAGTGGAAAGTTGGTAGAGATGTTGATGTAGGGCCTAAAGAATGGGAAGAGTTTTCCACGACTTTCTTAGATAGATTCTTTCCATTAGAGTTGAGGGAGGCCAAGGTGTTAGAATTTATTAATTTGAGTCAAGGAATCATGAGTATGAGGGAGTATTATATCAAGTTCACTCAGTTAGCTAGATATGCTCACTGATAATAGGTCCAAGATGAGTAAGTTTGTGTCTGGCGTGTCTGATAGCATGGTCAAGGAGTGTAGGACTACAATGCTGATTAGTGACATGGATTTATCAAGGCTGATAGTCTATGCTTAATAGATAGAGGAGAAAAAGATTAAGAAGAGGGAGAGAGGAAACAAGAGAGCTAGAATAAGTATTTTTAATTTCACTCAGCCAAAGTCAAAAGGTAGTAACCATCCTCAGTTTCATTAGAGGTCTTCAGCCCGAGTACCTTCTTCATCTAGTGCTCCAGTACCTAAATTTGAAAAAAACAATAGGCATAGGGCACCAGGCTCTAAGTCCCAGGTCAGTGTTAGCAGTGCTCGTGCCAATCCTTTATGTTAGATGTATGGCAGACATCATCAGGGACAGTGTAGAGTGGATAGTGATGTGTGCTTCAGGTATGGCAAGACAGGCCATTAGATTTGGGAGTGCTGGGTAGTTTCTCAGAAAGGTAGGGATACGCACCAACAGGGCCAATCTCATCAGTCATCAGTTCCATTCGGCTACCCAACTCAGTAAGGTACCACTTACAATGCTACCAATGGTCAGCGTCTAAATAGATTATATGCTCTTAAGTCCCACCAAGATCAGGAAAACTCTCCTAACATAGTTAATGGTAAGTTATAGGTCTTTCAGTTTCATATTTATGCTTTACTAGACCCTGGAGCTTCTCTTTCTTTTGTAACTCCATATATAACTGTCAATTTTGGAGTCAATCTCAAAACTATAGCAGAACCCTTTTCAGTGTCTACCCTAGTGGGAGTTTCCATTGTATCCAAGAATGTCTACAGGAATTGTCCGATCATAATATCTTAAAAAGTTACCTCAGTTGATCTCGTAGAGTTAGAGATAGTAGATTTTGACATCATTCTCGGCATGGATTGGCTCCACTCATGCTATGCCTCAATTGATTGTAGAAATAGAATAGTTTATTTCTAGTTCCTAAATGAATAGGTCCTTAAATGAAGAGGTAGTACTACAGCTCTTAAGGGTCAGTTGATTTTATATCTTAGAGCCAGAAAGATGATATCCTAGGGGCGTGTCTACCATCTTGAACGAGTCAAAGACTCTAACTCAGAAACTCCGACTCTTGAGTCAGTCTAAGTAGTAAATGAATTCTTAGATTTATTTCCGAAATATCTTCCCAGAGTTCTCTCCCGAAAGGGAAATCGACTTCGGAATAGACTTTCTCCCAGATACTCAGCCTATATTTATTTCACTATACAGAATGGCTCCAGCTGAACTCAAAGATTTGAAAGAAAAGTTAAATAATCTCCTAGATAAGGGATTCATCAGGTCCAGTATCTCCTCGTGGGGCGCACCTATTCTATTCATGCATAAGAAAGACGATTCTCTCAGAATGTGCATAGACTATCATCAGTTGAACAAGGTCACAGTCAAGAATAAGTAGCCAGTTCCTTGAATCGATGACTTGTTCAACAAACTTCAGGGTGCCAGTTACTTTTCCAAGACAGACCTCATATCAGGCTATCATCAACTTAGAGTCAGAAATGTGATTTTCCAAAAACAACTTTTTGAACTCGGTACGGTAACTTTGAATTTCTAGTCATGTCCTTTGGTTTTAGCCTTCATGAACTTGATGAACTAAGTGTTTAAGTAGTACTTGGAGATATTTATCATAGTTTTCATTGATAACATTCTTGTCTATTAGCCTAGAAAAAATAATCATGTAGACTATCTCAGCATAGTGCTTCAGACTCTTAGAGCTCGCTAGTTGTTTGCTAAATTCAGTAAGTATGAATTTTAGCTAAGATCAACAGCATTCCTTGGTCATTTTATTTTCATTTATGGCATTAGAGTTAATCCTCAAAAGACCAAAACGGTGAAAAATTGCCCCAGATCCATCTCTTTATCAGATATCAGGAGTTTCTTGGGTTTAGCTGGCTATTACCATCATTTTGTTAAAGGGTTTTTATCTATTGCATCCCCTATGTATAGATTAACTCAGAAGAAAGTCAGTGGTAAGATTCATGCGAGAAGAATTTTCAGGAGTTGAAGACTCGACTCACCTCAACCTCAGTTCTTATTGTACCAGACAGTTCAGATAGTTTTGTTGTGTATTGTGATTCGTCCAGATTAGGTTTGGGTTGTGTCCTCATGCAGAGAGGTAAGGTTATAGGCTATGCCTCTAGAAATATTAATCCTCATGAGAAGAATTATCCAACTCATGATCTTGAACTAGTAGCTGCAGTGTTTGCCTTAAAGATTTTGAGGAATTACTTATCTGGGGTGCATGTAGATGTGTTCACAGATCACAAAATCCTTCAGTAGCTGTTCTCTCAAAAATATTTAAATTTGTATCATAGAAGATGGTTAGAGTTATTAAAATATTATGACATGAGTGTTTTGTATCATTTGGGTAAGGCCAATGTAGTGGATAATTCTCTCAGTAGAATGTCTATGGGTAGTTTAGCTCATGTTGCGGATGGTAAAAATTTAGCTCAGGAAGTCCATCTTCTTGCCCCACTAGGTGTCTATTTACTCGATTCAGCAGAAGGTAGTATATGGGTGCAGAGTAGCTCAGAGTCATCTCTAGTTTTCGAGGTAAAGGAAAAGCAGGATAGTGATTCCAGTCTAGTTAAGTTGAAAAAATCAGTCTGAGATCAAAAAGTGGAGGTCTTCTACCAAGGGTAGATGGTATTTTACGTTGTTAGAGTAGATTGTGTATGCCTGGTGTAGATGATTTAAGGCAACGAATCTTGCAGAAGTGCATGGTGCGCGTTACTCTATTCATCCAGGGGTCACTAAGTTGTACCATGATTTGCGGGAAATCTATTAGTGAAGTAGGATGAAGAGAGATATTATAGAGTTTATAGCTAAGTGATCTACATGCCAGCAAGTTAAGATTGAGCACCAGAAGCCTAGTGGGTCCATGTAGGAGTACAGTATACCCATGTGGAATTGGGAGGAAGTGAACATGGACTTTTTGACAGGTTTGCCTCGACCCATCGTCAGCATGACTCAATTTGGGTTATCGTAGATAGGATAACCAAATTAGCTCATTTGTATCCAGTCCACACCTCTTATTCAGCCGAGGACTATGCTAATCTCTATCTCAGAGAGTTGGTTAGGTTGGACGGTGTTCCCTTATCTATCATCTCAGATAGAGGTCCTCAGTTTACCTTTTACTTCTGGAAAGCATTCCAAAAGGCTCTTGGTACCCAAGTCCACCTCAGTATAACCTTCTACCCTCAGACAGATGACCAAACAAAAAGGACCATTCAGACTCTAGAAGATATGCTAAGAGCATGCGTTGTTGATTTCGAGGGTTGTTGGGATGACCATTTGCCTTTCATTAAATTCGCATATAATAATAGCTATCATTCAGTATCCGTATGGCTCCATTTAAGGCTCTCTATGGTAGTAGATATAGATCTCAAATTGGTTGGTTTGAAGTAGGTGAGGCTACAGTAGTAGGTCCTAACTTGGTGTTTGATGAAGTAGAGAAAGTTTAGTTGATCAGAGAAAGGCTTAGGGATGCCCAAAGTCGAAAGAAATTATATGCAGATTTAAGGAGAAAGGACCTCGATTTTGATGTTGGTGACTTCGTTTACTTGAAAATCTCTCCCATGAAGGGAGAGAAGATATTTAGCAAGAAAGGTAAACTCATTCCCCCAATATGTCGGTCCCTTAAGAATCCTCAATCATTTTGGAAAGGTACCTTACAAGCTAGAGTTGCCTTTAGATTTAGCCTCAGTACACCCAGTATTCCATGTATCATTGTTGAAGAAGTGTATTGGTGATACAGATGTAGTTGTTCCCTTCAAAAGTATAGATATTCTAAATAGTCTTTTCTTTGAGGAAGTTCCAGTCGAAATTCTTGATCATCAAGTTCCTAGACTAAAGAACAAAGAAGTTCTGCTAGTCAAAGTTCTTTGGTGGAATCAGTCCATTGAGGGATCTACTTGGAAAGAAGAGGCAGATATGCTGACCAAGTACCCTCTTCTCTTCTTAACGAATCCAAATTCAGTATAAAGTACCAAATCTTCTTATGATATTTCTCTATCATACTCAGTTTCAGTAGCACATCATGTTAATGTCAGTTGTGCATTCATGAACAGTTCAGTCATGCATTCCATACATCAAACATGCATATTCAGTGTGTAAGCTCAGTCCATCAGTTCCCTCAGCTTAACCAGTTTCAATCAGGGATGAATAATCCCAAGGGGGAGATACTGTAACACCCAATACATGAGTATTCATATATGAAAATTGTGAAACACTCATTATTTTTAGTTTAAATCATTTCATTGCGTAGGAAATTTAATTAGCTTTCCAATGATATAAAATTAGCCCAAATTCGATAACCAGGTAAGAAGTTATGGCTATTTTAAGTTTCAATCAGAAAACCCCATTATTTTAACATTTAGCGCGTCGCGGAGCAGGACAATCTCCCATTTGGAAAATTCCTGTGAGGGTCCGCGATCCTGACATATCACACTGTAGGTCTATTTGACATTTGTCAATTTCCCGTGGGCCTCCATGATCGTGGTGCACCGCGGAGATGGCCAAATTGGCATCCATATTCTTACCGCGATAGTGGTACGTCGCGGCGTTTGTCTAGGTCCCAGTTTTCCCTATTCCAGTGGCTTGGCACGATAGTGGCACGTCGCGCCAAGGCCAAAAATTTGGATTTCAGTTTCTAGCTTGTGTTTTTAAATTCGTTTAAGGGTATTTGGGTCTTTTTCCTTATTCCTAAACTCGCCCTAAACACAAAATTTAACCCCTAATTAACCTAAATACTTATCATTATTCACTTTATCTGAAATTAAAAATCCCCTCTTTCAGAGAACAAGAAACCCTAGCTCTTAAGAATCAAGGTCAAATCTCAAGAACTCTCCATCAAACCTTCCATATTCATCATCCCAGATATGTTAGATGTTCATCCATGGATTCCTTTTATCCATAGAGTCCAAGTATCCTTTTTAATTACAAACTATCATCTTTTCAAAATTTATGATATTAAATTGTGATTTAAAACTATGAATCTCCATGAACTTCCTTGAATATTGATTTTTATACCATACTTTAATGGAATTATCATTGTTATCAATCCCCTATGTTTTAATATTGTCATTCTTCGAATTAGATCATGATTTAGTGTTATAAATGTTGAATTCATGCTATTATTTAAAGTTTTATACTATTCCTAATAATTGACTAAACTATGAAGGATAATTGTTTGATAAAATGCCTGCAAGAGTGACTTATTTAATAAGAGCCTTCATGATTTGGCCTTCAAGCTTCAGTATCTTTTCAGTATTGTTTTTTTGAGTCTTGGGGGTATTGAATACCCAAATACCATAACTATTTATTTATTCTAGTCTCAGAGCATTACAAATAGTCATCAAATTATAGTATGAGCATTATCAGAATAGTCAGATATCAGTTATTCAACTCAGAACGGTCTAGTATCTCAGTGTTTTTTAGTTGGGAGTAGGATTTAGCACCGAGTGAGTGTAGGGATGGAGGCTTCCCCATCAAATAGGAAAAGTTGTTAGTAGCAATCCCTATACTCCAGAACTACGTAGCCAACGTAGGATATGAGTAGTCACCCGTCAGATTAGGATTGACTATCTCGCTGGGGTCACCCGTCAGTTCAGGCTTGACACCCGTAGTCCTTTGGACATTATATTAGTTTAGTGGATCCACACAGCCATTGTTAGTACCCGTGGCACGGTATTAACACCCTACCATATGGGGTTACAGGTTGGACCCCGAATAGCTCAAATTGGGGAATGTCGGTTAGATGATACCTCCCACAATCTTAGATATAGTCCCAGCTCAGTTATTCAGTTTTAGTGTTGTTTGACCAAAGCATACAAATTTTAGTTATCTCAGTATTTTAGTTTACAGATTTTATTCAGTTCATGTTATATTCTTCGTTATGTATCCACAGTGTTTATAGATTTTCATGCATTTTAAGTATCTATAAATTCCATGCTCTTTATTTAGTACTCCATGCTTTACATGCATGTCAAGTTAATTATTATTGTTTCTATTTATGAGACCGTGCATATCAGCCTACCTCATTTAGCATACCAGTACATTCAAAGTACAGATCGTATACCTTTTCTTTGCGCTATGATGTCTCATATCATAGGTGTTGACTCTCAGTTCTCGGATCGCACCTAGATTCTAAGATTATCTGCAGTACAGTAGCAGAGGTGAGTCCTCATCATCCGAGGATAGATTATATTACTTCATGTCTTTATCTCAGTAGTTAGTAGAGTTAGTTGGGGCCTGTCCCATCAACTCATAGTATTCAGTAGAGGCTTTTCAACACTACAGTTAGTTATTTAGACTATTAAGTTTTTAATATTTTATCAGATTCATAATTCAGTAGTTATTTCATTATTAAAACCTTATGGGATTTCAGTTACTCTTCCCTATTCATGATTATATTATTTAGTGCTCACATCAAGTACCAACTCATAGGTTAGCTTGTGGTCTCTCGGGACCATAAGCACAGTGTAACAACTAGGGTGTTGTCTCAGGTCATTACATATACATATCCAGAACTTATATCGGTAATCATATTTATAAGCCATAGCATCTCTCTAATTATCTCACTTATACGAGGCATCTCACATATAGGAGGTATTATATCAATAAGCATGTAATCATCTATAAGATATCTCAAATTAATAGGTCATACATCATGACTTATAAGGAATATCACCTCTCTCGGACAATCATCATATCTAAGAGTAATATCATCTCTATAGACTCGATAATCATAATTAAGAGGAAAACCATCTTTATAGGCCTAACAAGCATATCTAAGAGGAATATCATATCTATAGGCCCAAAAATCATATCTTAGAGGAATATCATCTCTATATGCCCAACAATCATATCGAAGAGTAATAGCATCTCTATAGGTCCAATAATCATATCCAAGAAAAATGTAACCTATAAGGACCCAACGTTATGTCTATAAGGAAATATCATATTTATAGGCCAATATCATATCTAAGAGAAAATTGTATCTCTACAGACTAATACCATTTATAAGAGGAAATAACATCTCTATAGGTCAATATCATAGCTAAGAGGAAATAGCATAGCCATAACTCAAAGTTACAATCCGTGGAAGATCATTACAAGTTATCAAGTCTTGAAGTAACCTTATATTAAGGTTTACTAGTCTCAACTTTGCATAATATCTGTAACTAAGTCCACAAGGCTAACACAAGTCTTGGCCTATATGGGTCGGACAACCCCACTTCTAATCCTCAATTTCCATATTTTTGAAAACTATGCCCAAACTAGGCTAGGGTATCTAGTTCAACTTCTAGATGTCAAGTAGGCCATATTCAAGATTAAGATAGGAACTTCTACTAGAAACAAGGGAATTTAAGTCAACTCTACCCAACTACAATTTCAATACCAACCACACCATCCCAATAAGATTAAAATATGATAATTATGATTCCAATACTAAAACCATATCCTGAACCTAGCATTATATCATATCCATAATACAAACTAATCTAAACTAGGGAAAAGGCAATAGGATTTTCAAAGGTTATAAACATACCATCTTACGGGTCCAAAACCCTCATCTAATCCCAAACATCAATAATCAAGGAAAAGTTATTCTACTCATAATCAATCCTAATATACAATTCACATATAATATATATATCACACATCACCTATGAAGAATAGTAGATAGAAGCCTACCTCGAAGCCGAACTACAAAACCTCACACTATGAACCATATGCTCGACTTTACTTTAAAATCCCTAAAATGCCATCACACTAACAAAACCATAATCTACTCATCAATACGAGTCTAACAATACCTACATTGCACTATTGTGCTTTGGGTCCAAAAATGGTACCAAGACCCCAAGTGGGTACCATATATGGAAAATGAGTTTTTGAGACCAACCCCATGTTCTCGCATGAACAAGGAACCATAACCCTCAAGAAATGTGTAAAAATTAAGTATACTTTTGGCTAAAATCAAACCCTAAGCTAAATTGTGGTTTTGGGTACAAACTCAGAAATTCAAGCATGAATTCAAGGGATTCTTACCTTAAACTTAAAGATAATCACGATAAAAGATGATAATCAAGCTCTAAAGTCACCCACCATGACCAATTTGTGATTACCACACCATTTTAGGGTTTTTAGGTCTCAATAGAGGAAGAAGATGACCAATTCTCGTCCAAAATAAGTATATAAACAACCCTTTACAGGCCCTCAACTAGGGAGATCGCATACTCATGCGTGTCGCGATTGAGACATTACAGTCATCGCGCTCGTTATGAAGCTACTGCAATCGCGGTACTTTTCCGCACTAAATGACAGCTGAAACTTGATACCAAGTTTTGGCCAATGCCTCAGGATGCATCCGAAATTAAATTTTCCAAATGAGATATGTAACCACACCAAATTCAAAGTTCCAGATGCATTGACGAAGTCA